>NC_085880.1:4037325-4042325 GCF_034702125.1 Engraulis encrasicolus
AAAAATATATAAGGGTTCCACGATTATGGAAAAAAATTATAATCATGATTATTTAGATAAAAATCATGATCACGATTATTAATCACGATTATGCAGCAGTGCTTATGCCCCCCACCCCGCAATTTCCGGGGCTACATAACATTAGATAACATTAGTTAACCATTAGTTAACCATTTAGCGGAAGGTTATTGTGAAGTGTTACCGCTGCCTGTGATCCCTTTCTACCAGGCTTGTACGAAATTCCGAATTGGATGAATTTGAATTCAAAGTAATGCCATAATACGGACTCTAGGTGGTGGTGTTCTACGTACTCTCAATGGGTGTTGTAGCTTAAAGTCAAAGAAATTCAAGGTAATGACACCACCTAGTGTTCGTATTATGGCATTACTTTGAATTCAAATTCATCCAATTCGGAGTTTCGTACAAGCCTGCTTTCTACTACTACTCCCTTGTAAATGAGCAGCAATGAGCAACATGGATTCATTAGTTACCATCTAGATATAATGTAATAATGTGAATATTCCCCTTGCATACGAGTACTGTGTTCATCGTACAGTAGATCCTTTACTGACCCCATAGAGGATGAAGGCGTAGGTAGCAGTAGTACCTAATACAGAACATAAGATACATAAATCAAGTCAAGTCAAGTCGGCTTTATTGTCAATTTCTTTACATGCGCTGGTCATAAAGAATTGAAATTACATTTCTTACTTTCTCATGCAGACACAGATATAGACTTTAGGTTTGGACATAGACAATCAGACCTAGGCAGTACACATATATTACACCTAGTGTATACATAGGCCTACAGACATATAAAGTGCAAGACTGGGAAACAGTACATAGAACATATATTCGAAATAATACACTTTGGTTGCACGAATCTGCATGCAAACATTCACTGACTAGGGGGGAGGGGGGAATAAATAAATTCAAACTTAAGAAAAGGAAAAAATAAACATAATTAAATATTCCATCATTCATTCATTCATTCATTCATTCATTCATTCATTCACTCATTCATTTATTCCTTCCTTCATTCATTCATGCATGCATTCATCCATCCATTCATGAATTATTTAAAGACACTACTCATCTGTTCTATTATTACCCATTTTGATGTCTTTTTTTCTTTCAGATTCTAATTGACTGCTTGATTTGCACTCCATGTTCCGTTGCCATCTAATATGGAAATTGGTCCGGGCTGATAATTGAGTATGGTCTGTTCTGTTCTGTACCCTTGATCAGGTTCTGGTTTCAACAATTGCAGTGCTGAGCTACAGAGGGGGTGGGGGGGGGGAGGGGGGTTGAAGAGTGAAGTGAAGTGTTTTCCTTTTGTGATGCTGTGTATATATTTGGACGTGTTTGGGCGGGTGGGTGCAAAAAAGAGACAGAGAGCTGCCGTCTGTGTGTGTGTGTGTGTGTGTGTGTGTGTGTGTGTGTGTGTGTGTGTGTGTGTGTGTGTGTGTGTGTGTGTGTGTGTGTGTGTGTGTGTGTGTGTGTGTGTGTGTGTGTGTGTGTGTGTGTGTGTGTGTGTGTGTGACTTGGTGAGGGCATCCATACTGATGAATAGGCCACTTGTGAATCCCTGGTTGCTTGGCAGCGGCCCACTCTAGGCGTCTGAAGGGCCGTGCGTCGTGAGCTCTTGATGCTTATGACTGAGTTACCGCCATGGCCCTGAGAGGAAATGTATGTATCAAACAAGTGCACATATACACCCACACACACACACACACACACACACACACACACACACACACACACACACACACACACACACACACACACACACACACACACACACACACACACACACACACACACACACACACACACACAAACACACATGGAAAGACACTTGCACACACACACACACACACACACACACACACACACACACACACACACACACACACACACACACACACACACACACACACACACACACACACACCACACACACACACACACATGGACACACACACACACACACACATGGATAGACACTTGCACACACACAGACACACACACACGAACGCGCGCACACACACACGCACACGCACACGCACACACACAAAAACACACATGCATGACATTAGTGCATGCATGTGCATGTGCGTACACACATGGATCCACACAAAGACACACATACAAACACACACACACACACACACACACACACACACACACACACACACACACACACACACACACACACACACACACACACACACACACACACACACACACACACACACACGAGTCATGAGGTCTGCATCATAACCATGGTTCCCATTCAATGTGACCTGAATGTGGGTCACACCTAATAGACAACACTGTATGTATAAGGGGTGGGGTGGGGGATGCAGACAGGGATGAGAGCACGCACGCACTCACACACACACACACACACACACACACACACACACACACACACACACACACACACACACACACACACACACACACACTCACGCACGCACGCACTCACACACACACACACACACACACACACACACACACACACACACACACACACACACACACACACACACACACACACACACACACACACACACACACACACACACACACACACACACACAGATAAACAGACAGAAACCTAGACACACGGACACACACAGACACACAGTTACACACGTGCACACATGTACACACATACACACACACACACAAACACACACACACACACACACACACACACACACACACACACACACACACACACACACACACACACACACACACACACACACACACACACACACACACACACACAGAGGCAGCCAGGGTTGGGAGCAAGGGCAGGAGCAAGCCCCCTCGTCACTGACTCCTCACTGGCTATATTTGTGGTCCAGTCAGGGGAAATCAGTGGAGCTGCGGGTGGAGGCAAACTGATGGCCACTAATGGACAAGGACACCACTTCCATTAAAGCTGCTCTCTAATTCTCCTCCCCTCATCTGTGTCTTTGCTTATCTTCCTCGCTCTCTGTCTCTGTCTCTGTCTCTCTCTCTCTCTCTCTCTCTCTCTCTCTGTCACACACACACACACACACACACACACACACACACACACACACACACACACACACACACACACACACACACGTTATTATTATTGTCAGGACAGTCACACGCGCGTACGCAAGCACACGCCTGCACGCACACTGCCTTGACTTTTTAATGATTTATCTTTATGTGGTGTGGTGCAGCCTAGTCTCATGCAATTGCAGAGAATACAACACGAATTAAGGGTCACTTTTGAAGTTGTACTTCACACCCCTAACCACTTTGTGAGCTGTAGACTTTCGAAAACAAATGTTTAAGGTGATTTTAGAACAGAGTTGCAGGTGCCCATAGACGGCCATTCTAAAGCTGGTTGAGATAAAATCCAAATCAGCCAAATAACAGAGACTGCAGCAAACATGAAATAAACGGTGAGGGGGACTCTAAAACATTGCAGACCACTCGGAAAATGGCCTTAATATTCAAAAAAGTGGAGTTCCCCTTTAGATGAATCGTTTCAGGGTAGATGTAGGGTTAAGGGTTAAGGGCAGATGTATATCAGTCTGAAGATGCGCTGATAACATTTTTGTGACAATCGGACAAAAATTACTTGCTAAACGATTCTATTGAGACATCCTATCTTTGAAGAAGATTTGCTACAAAAAAATGAACATTACATTTATTGTGGAATATTTCCAAGTAAGAGTTCAATTCAGTTGCAAGAAATAGCTATGAAATGTCATTGGGTCCACGTTTTGCATTCCTCAATAAGATGTATGTCTCTGTGTGAACGCATACACTCATGCCTGAGTGTGCATATATATGTGTCTCTCTGTGTGTTATTCTGCCTCGTGCATTTGTTTAACTTTAATCACTTTGCACTCTGTGGCCCCCTCAATCCCAGCAGGAGGGATGAGGGAGGATGGGTGGCTTGCGGCTGTGTGTGTGTGTGTGTGTGTGTGTGTGTGTGTGTGTGTGTGTGTGTGTGTGTGTGTGTGTGTGTGTGTGTGTGTGTGTGTGTGTGTGTGTGTGTGTGTGTGTGTGTGTGTGTATGTGTGCGTGCGTGCGTAGTGTGTGTGTGTGTGTGTGTGTGTGTGTGTGTGTGTGTGTGTGTGTGTGTGTGTGTGTGTGTGTGTGTGTGTGTGTAATTGTGGTGGTTTTGTGGTATTGGTGGTGTGTGTGAGTGTTAGAGTGTATGTGTGTGTGTGTGGGCGTGTGTGTGTATAGGGCCCAAGCTAGGGCCTGATGGATGAGCCCAGAGATGCGTTTAAACCTGACACTGTTTAAATGGCAAAGAAGATGGAACGAGGCTGTGGATCAGATTGCACTGATTAGTGGTATTTCCCTGCGGAGCGAGCAAGCGACCGAGCGACCGACCGACACACCAGTCGACCGGCCAACCAAACATCTCAGAGGCCGACCAGAGAGCCGTCCGAGGACAGAGAACCGCTCCTTCACAAACATCTCATCCGTCAGCCAAAGCCCATCTGACTGCCAGCGAATTACTAAACACACACACAAACGTTGCTGCGCAGGGAGGGAAAAAAATACAATAAGTCTCAGCGTGTAGCGCTGTTACGCATGCTTCGCGTGTACACAGAACAATTTGTGGTGTTGGTAATTCACCACCGAGCCACCGAGAGAGTTGAATCTAACATTTGCTCATTTTGAGCCGACTCAAGTGCTAAGTTAACCCTGCATTAGTGTACTGCTGCTAATGCTGCTGTGGTTTAACACAATGTTGGTTGGAACAGGGAATCCAACAGGGGGGCACAACAGGGTCAGTTGTCCCGGGCCCATGAAAAGGGGGTGGGGGCTAGAATTGGGTTGTCATTAAATTGTATGTATTTTGTAGGGTGCCAGTTTCAGACATTCTTTGTCCTGGGCCCGGCCGAAGCTGGGTTGGAGTCTTGGGTTGGAGCCCTGGGTTGGAGTCTTGGGTTGGAGTCTTGGGTTGGAGCCCTGGGTTGGAG
>NC_085880.1:4062325-4124825 GCF_034702125.1 Engraulis encrasicolus
TCTCATGATTTCAAAGCCAGCCAGCGAGAGAGAAAGAGGAAGAGAGAGAGAGAGAGAGAGAGAGAGAGAGAGAGAGAGAGAGAGAGAGAGAGAGAGAGAGAGCATGCAGTGCATAGCACCACCCCTAACACAGGCAGCCATGAGAAAAAATGTGCCTACACACACACACACACACACAGACAGACACACACACAGACAGACACACACACACACAGACAGACAGACACACACACACACACACACACACACACACACACACACACACACACACACACACACACACACACACACACACACACACACACACACACACACACACACACACACACACACACACACACACACACACACACACACACACACACAGTCTGTGTAGTTAACCCATTACTCACACGGCCTTGTTCCTTTTCCTTTTCCTTTTACTGCTTTTACCCTGAGGAGATGAATTGGAATGCATTAGAAGAGAGGAGAGGCAGAGAGAGAGAGAGAGAGAGAGAGAGAGAGAGAGAGAGAGAGAGAGAGAGAGAGAGATAGAGTAAGAAAGAGAGAGAAAAAGAGAGATTTTGGCAAATGGTGGTGTTAGTAGTATGAGCTTCAGCCCAGATACCACAGACAATGCTGATGGCGGATGACAGGCAACAAACGCTCGACGTCGTTTCATCTGGATCAGCACGGGGGAAAAGAAAAAAAGATGAAAAAGAAAAAGAAGAGAAAAAAAATCAGTGGTTCAAACATTTCTTCTCCTCCGGGCATCTTTCCTCCTTCTGTGTACGTGCTACGAGGGGGAAAAACATGCAGCAGCTGCTCTGAGCGCATGCTTTCATGCTTTCATGCGTCTCGGCCGTGTTACGACACATTACTGTACATCTGCACAGACACTGGAGGGGCGGAGGCCTACTCACAATGATAAATCACTTTAATTGTGGTTTCCGTGCCATGTCACTCCAGTTTAAGTAAACAACACCGGAAAATGTGTATAAAATTGAAAAATGTTCTTTTTTTTATTTTTCCCCTTGACAATCAACTATCTACACCGACCGGTATCACCATAACGCAGTTGAATAACTTCAGCAACGACGTTGAATCGTGAACAACCACGTGGTCCGCAATACTATTTCAAAGACAACACGCAACAGAAAATAGCTTCAGCTTTCAGACACACTACAATGTGCTATTTCAGGAACTCGACAAATACACTGCGGTGGTGACAGAGCTGAAGGGAGGGGTTCGGCTGTGTGTGTGTGTGTGTGTGTGTGTGTGTGTGTGTGTGTGTGTGTGTGTGTGTGTGTGTGAGTGACTGACACCAAAAATGTTTTTCAGAAATGTAAACAAAGAGCACTTGCGTCAAAACAGGAAACTGAGGGCCGAGTGTGTTGCAGACAAGAGCAGCCATGAGGGGGTTAACTGAACTGAACAGCAGAACAGGAGCTGAGCGCCGCGATGAGAGGAGAGGAGAGGAGAGGAGAGGAGTGGAACAGAGAGAGGAGAGGAGGGGAGAGGAGAGAGAGATGCCAGCAGAGCGTTACCTCCTGAGTGCTCACCCGGTTCCACCAGGATTTGTAGCCCGCACTGGTTTCACGTGATTGGCTCCCACTGCTGCCTGCTGCACAACACACACACACACACAAGCACACACATATACACACACACACACACACACACACACACACACACACACACACACACACACACACACACACACACACACACACACACACACACACACACACACACACACAAGCACGCACACACGCACACATACACAGACTCCACTTCCATCAACAGCCCACCCTACACACACACACACACACACACTCCAGTCCCCACCACTCTCTCTCTCTCTGCCTCCCGCTTCCCAGCAACCCCCCTCCCACTGCACCTCCCCCTCCCCCTCCCCCAGCCCCCTTCCCTCCCTCCCGCCGCTTTTTCCATCTATCCTCTCTTTGAGAGGGAAAATGGGTCATGTGTGTGGCAGTTAGCACTCTGAGCACGTACAGCCAGCTTTATTTTTAGGACGTGCCAAAGAATTTTCTCTCTCACCCCCCCTCGCCCTCCCTCCCTCTCCCTTCCTCATATCCTCAAACACTCCCCACGCCTCCTCCACCCATCCCCCCCCCCCACCACCACCACCACTACTACCATCACACACACACACAAACACACCCTCTCCCTTCTCACACACGCTCTATCCACGACGCATGACATGAGGCTTAAGTTTTGCCTGCGTAATTAAATCCCTCCACTGCTGCAGTAGGGCGGCCATTATTATTAGCGCGGCTCCTGTTTCCTGCCCTGCCGCTCAGCAGGCAGGCATGACGAGGCTTGGTTTTCGTATAGCCTAGCCTAGCCTAGCGTAGCTTAGCATAGCTTTTGCCTGCTTAGCTCTCTGTCTCCTACATGTTCCCTGCAGCTAGTCAACCCAGTGTCTGTCTGTCTGTCTGTCTGTCTGTCTGTCTGTCTGTCTGTCTGTCTGTCTGTCTGTCTGTCTGTCTCCCTCTCTCTCTCTCTCTCTCTCTCTCTCCTCCTAAGTCTCTCAGGCCTTGAGCTACCCTCTCTCTCTCCCCACTCCATGGCGGCCTGTTTCACCTTGGCTGATGCAGTCTGCTGAGCATGGTAATGGTGGCTGTTTTGACTCTCTGCCAGGGACACAGAGGAAGGAACGATAGGCTACAGAGAGAACGAGAGAGAGAGAGAGAGAGAGAGAGAGAGAGAGAGAGAGGGAGGGAGAATGGGAGGAAAAGATAATATCGTGGAGGAAATGACTGAAGTTCTTCCTGCAGACAGTCCATCTAGACTCCATACACTCCCTGACTGTCACGTTTGGACTTGTTTTTGTTTTTCTTCTTATTTTCCGTTCCTTCTTTTTTCCTTTCTGTCTTTCTTTCTTTCTTTCTTTCTTTCTTTCTTTCTTTCTTTCTTTCTTTCTTTTTTTCTTTCTTTCTTTGTGCTTAAAGACCTTTTTAGGGTTGCTAGGTGGCAGATGTTCCTGTGGTCTTGGGCTATTTGCGTTGCCGTGCTGGATGGTTTTGTCCCAACCCAGTGATCAGTGGGGCTATTCCAAGCGGTCGCATTCCAGCGAAGGGGGGCCCGGGTCAGGGTTTGGTTTGGTGGGTGTTGAAACTCGGGCCTCTCTCTCTCTCTCTCTCTCTCTCTCGCTCTCTCGCTCTCTCTCTCTCTCTCGCTCTCTCTCTCTCCCCCCCTGCTTTCTTTCTTTCTTTCTTTCATTCTCTCAGTGTCTTTCTTTTCCTTCTTTCTTTCTCTCTCCAACCCAGCTATAGCTCTCCAATTTCGTCCGCACCATTGTTCTGTGCAAACGAGACAGAGCAAGCTCCCGTGGTTTAAACAGTTTGAAGCTGGAGAGCTCGGGAAAAAAGGCTTCACATGACACATGAGCATGTAATACCTCAGTGTTTGCCAAACAAACAGGCAGATCCTCTCCACACGCAGTGGAAACCCTCTGAGAACTCCTACCTGAGCCCCAATCTGTGTAGAAATTTGATGAAATCTTCATAAATAAGCACGGGATGCAAAACTATTCTTCAAATACACATTAAATAGGCAGGTATAGAGTATGAACTCCTTGAGACAGTGCTAATTGATTTTGAGTTTTTCATGTTAGCACATAGATTGTTCCAGGTGAAAGTCTGCAAACATTAACACACACCACTCTAGACCAAGCTGAGGAACCGTAAACTTAATGATTATTGCTGTTGAGTTACTCTGTCTCAACAGAAGGCTATTGTAGCCTTGACATTTCACAGAATCTCTCTGCCAACACACAGAGGCTGTGAATTTGAAAGTAGCCTTCATGTTTTCATGAAAGGGGCCTCTTGGCTACCAGACAAAATTCTCTGGAGCAACAGTGCCCCCTATTGAAAGCAGTTGATGCCCACAAGCAAAAAAAAAAGACAAACTCCAACGGCTTTGTGTGTAGACAATTTTTTATCCTTTGACTGATAATTAGCCATTTCAAATAATTGAAAGTAGGAATCAATGAAGACAACCTAACAAATATATTAATAAAAAATATATCGGGAAATATGTATCATAATCACAGGTCATCACTGACAAGATTAGAGTGAGGACTGGTAAGCCCCTCGTCCTGCCTCTTGCTAATTCCCTCAGTTTGTGCCAAAAGCGTAGCGTAACCCGAAACTCGGAAAATAAATCAGTGAGTGAGCAACACGCATGGCTCTGACTCATGCCTGTCTAAACCCCCGCGGCCCGGCCTGTCAGTGCGTGATTAAGAGAGCACTGGTGCTGTGGTTAAGGCTGGCCGAGGCCGAGGCCACGTCCTTCTTCCCTCTTCCCTCTTCCCCCTGTTCCAATCTTAGCAACTCTGTTGCCTCGTCACTGATGCGGCACCCACTCATGAGTGAGGGGACTCGGGCTGGGTCAGGACAGGACACGACAGACGCAGGCGACAAAGGGGCAGTTGTATCGGGCCCAGAGAGAGGTGGTGGGCAGCAGGGAAGCTGAAAAGGGGGGGACAAAGGGGTCAGTTATCCCAGGCCCATAATTGGGTCTTCATTACATTTAATGTATTGGGTGGGGGGCCCTTTCAGGGGAACGTTGTCCTGGGCCCAGCCACAGCTGTCAGTAGCCCTGATGGGCAGAATTGGGTTCCTATCGAGTTCATCGAGATGACTTTGTCCCGGGTCCAGCCAAGGCTGTCACCAACCCCTGGTCACAGTAGTGACAGTGACATAGATGGCAGCTTAGCAGGCAGCCATCTTCTCCAGCCCAGCTAGTCCTGTCCTGTCCTGCAGCGGAGCTGTGACCGTGTCCTGAACTCCCCCACTCTACTGACTTGGCCCTGCCCCTGTCCCCGACATTTTGTTTCTTTTCGCACAATCTAATTTCTTTCTTTTACTCATCTCGTTTGGCCGAGAGGGCTTTGACTTTTGAGGACTAATTTAGCGGTTTGCTTGCTCGCTTAAAGGGAGAGAGGACGGATCTGAGATAAGACAGCTAGAGAGAGAGAGAGAGAGAGAGAGAGAGGAGATGGAATGAGGGAAGAGAGAGAGAGAGGGAGGGGAGAAGATGGGAGGAGTGGATGGGTCAGAATCGGACAGACAGGGCAAGGAGTGGAGGTGTGTGTGTGTGTGTGTGTGTGTGTGTGTGTGTGTGTGTGTGTGTGTGTGTGTGTGTGTGTGTGTGTGTGTGTGTGTGTGTGTGTGTGTGTGTGTGTGTGTGTGTGTGTGTGTGTGTGTGTGTTTGAGAGAGAGAGAGAGAGAGAGAGAGAGAGAGAGAGAGAGAGACAGAGAGAGAGACAGAGACAGAGACAGAGAGAGAGAGAGAGAGAGAGAGAGAGAGAGAGAGAGAGAGAGAGAGAAAGACAGCCAATGGACAGTCCTAGATCAAGGCGAAGGAAACAGAGGGTGAAAGTATAGGACGGTGGCGGCAGACACAGTGACATAATAGAGGAGAGGAAAGGAGTGGAGCGAAGCAGGGAGGAGAGAAGAGGAGAGAGGAGAGAAGAGGAGAGAGGAGAGGAGAGGAGAGAAGAGGAGAGAGGAGAGGAGAGGAGAGGAGAGGAGAGGAGAGATGAGATGAGTTGAGGTGGTAAAGAGAGGGGAGGAGACGTGAGGAGGGGAGGGGAGGGGAGGAGAGGAGAAGAGATGAGTTGAGGGGGGGGAGGGGAGGAGAGGAGAGGATAGGAGAGGAGAGGAGAGGATAGGAGAGTGGAGAGGAGAGGAGAGGAGAGGGGAGGGGAGGAGAAGTGGAGGGGAGGGGATGGAGAGGAGAGGAGAGGAGAGGAGAGGAGAGGAGAGGAGAAGAATAGAGAGGAGAGGAGAGGAAGAGAGGAGAGGAGAGGAGAGGAGAGGAGGACAGGAGAAGAGAGGAGAGGAGAGGAAGAGAGGAGAGGAGTGGCGAGGAGACGAGAGATGAGATGACATGAGTTGAGGTGGTAAAGAGAGGAGAGGAGAGGTGAGGAGGGGAGGGGAGGAGAGGAGAAGACATGAGTTGAGGGGGGAAAAGAGAGGACAGGAGAAGAGAGGAGGGGAGGGGAGGGGAGGGGAGGAGAAGAGATGAGTTGAGGGGGGGGAGAGGAGATGAGAGGAGAGCAGAGCAGAGGAGAGGAGAGGAGTGGAGTGTGTAGAGGAGAGGAGAGGAGAGCAGAGCAGAGCAGAGCAGAGGAGAGTTGTGGAGAGGAGAGAGGAGGAGAGGAGAGGAGAGGAGAGGAGAGGAGAGGAGAAGAATAGAGAGGAGAGGAGAGGAAGAGAGGAGAGGAGAGGAGAGGAGAGGAGAGGAAGAGAGGAGAGGAGAGGAGAGGAGAGGAGAGGAGAGGAGGACAGGAGAAGAGAGGAGGGGAGAGGAAGAGAGGAGAGGAGTGGTGAGGAGAGATGAGATGACATGAGTTGAGGTGGTAAAGAGAGGAGAGGAGAGGTGAGGAGGGGAGGGGAGGATAGGAGAAGACATGAGTTGAGGGGGGAAAAGAGAGGACAGGAGAAGAGAGGAGGGGAGAGGAGAAGAGAGAAGAGGAGGGGAATAGAGAGGAGAGGAATGGAGAGGAGAGGAGGAGAGGAGAGGAGAGGAATAGAGAGGAGAGGAATGGAGAGGAGAGGAGAGGAATAGAGAGGAGAGGAATGGAGAGGAGAGGAGAGGAGAGGAGAGGAGAGGAGAGGAGAGGAGAGGAGAGGAGAGGAGAGGAGAGGAGAGGAGAGGAATAGAGAGGAGAGGAATAGAGAGGAGAGGAATGGAGAGGAGAGTAGAGGAGGGGAGAGGAGAGGAGAGGAGGAGAGGAATAGAGAGCAGAGGAGAGGAGAGGAGATGAGATGAGAGGAGGGGAGAGGAGAGGAGAGGAGAGGAGGGGAGGGGAGAGGAGAGGAGAGGAGGGGAGAGGAGAGGAGAGGAGAGGAGGGGAGGGGAGAGGAGGGGAGAGGAGGGGAGAGGAGAGGAGAGGAGAGGAGAGGAAAGGAAAGGAAAGGAAAGGAAAGGAGAGGAGAGGAGAGGAGAGGAGAGGGGAGGGAGGGGAGAGGAGAGGAGAGGAGAGGAGAGGAGAGGAGAGGAGAAGAGATTGGAGAGGAGAGGAAAGGAGAGGAGAGGAGAGCAGAGGAGGGGAGAGGAGAGGAGAGGAGAGGAGAGGAGAGGAGAGGAGGGGAGGGGAGAGGATAGGAGAGGAGTGGAGAGTAGAGGAGTGGAGAGGAGGGGAGAGGAGAGGAGAGGAGAGGAGAGGAGGGGAGAGGAGAGGAGAGGAGAGGAGAGGAGAGGAGAGGGGAGAGAGGAGAGGAGAGGAGAGGAGAGGGGAGGAGAGGAGAGGAGAGGAGAGGAGAGGGGAGGAGAGGAGAGGAGAGAGGAGAGGAAAGGAGAGGAGAGAGGAGAGGAAAGGGGAGAGGAGAGGGAAGGGAAGAGGAGAGGAGAGGAGAGGAGAGGAGAGGAGAGGAGAGGAGAGGAGAGGAGAGGAGAGGAGGCTGGGCCCAGTAACCTCCTGTGACCCCTGCAGGACAGAGTGCGACTGTGCTCTCAGCAGCTGCGCAGGGAGGGACCCGCAGAGAGGGGCGGCACAGGATGTTTATTTACCAAGGAAACAGACACACACACACACGCGCACACACACAGATACACACAGGGACACATACACAGGGACACACACACACACACATGGACACATACATACACACAGAAACATACAAACAACAACACATACACATGCACACGGGTTCGCACACACATACGGACGCATGCATGCATGCACGCACGCACACACACACACACACACACACACACACACACACACGGACACACATGGACGGATGGACACACACGGACACACATGGACGGATGGACACACAAACACACACACACACACACACACACACACACACACACACACACACACACACACACACACACACACACACACACACACACACACACACACACACACACACACACACACACACACACACACACACTCCTCAGCCGCTTGCATCCAGATGCGCATGCCAATGGCTCCGAGCAGCTTCATCTCCCGCCTGACCCCAAACACACACATACTCACAATCCCCTTTGGCCTGCACTCAGACCACAAACACACACAGTGCATACACAGTATACACACATACACACACACGCGCGCGCACACATGCACACAGACACACACACACACAGAATACACAGGCGCACACACGCATGCACACAATACACAGGCGCACGCACACACAGACACAGACACACACACACACACACACACACACACACACACACACACACACACACACACACACACACACACACACACACACACACACACACACACACACACACACACACACACATTCGTTCACGCTAGCATGCACATAATCACTGTTCACACAGAGACACACATTCAGAAAATCATCCTACTCCCAGTGAGTGAGACACAGATACACTAAATATCCCCACAAATGTCTTTGTGGCTGCTTCCCGACATTCCTTCCGAACAAAATAAAAAAGAGGATGTGCAGGGAGACTGCACGTGTGTGTGTGTGTGTGTTTGTGTGTGCGTGTGTGTGTGTGTGCGTGTGTGCGCGTGCGTGTTTGTGTGTGTGTGCGTGTTTGTGTGTGTGTGTGTGTGTGTGTGCGTTTGTGTTGTGTGTGTGTTTGAGAGATGGGGAAAGACAGAGGGAAAACAGCTCTGGTATGTGCGCATGAGTTCATGGAAAATGCAGTCTGTCATTTCGTTTCGCCTTGCCGTTCTGTTCTGGGCTGCCGTTCAAATTTCATTTCTTTTTTCTTTCTTTTTGACTCTTATTGTTGTCGGCTCGGATTTTCCAGTTCCTCCTACTTGCCTGGTGTCCCATAGAGCCACAGCAGCTGTTGCCAGAGACCGACGATCATAAAAAAAAGGGACGGATAAAAATAATTAGACCTCGATTCGTCGGCCAATGGGGAGCCTTCCAGGACAGTGCTGGGCTGGACTGATAATCTGGCATACAGGGCATTTCCCGGTGGGCCCGGGCGCTCCTTAGGGGCCGACACTGTGGTGGTATGTTTTGCATTTTCTAATGCCTTTATTGCACTGCAGATTTTCTGGTAGGCCTACAGCTCAACACAGCGTGACTCGGCCGCCACTTTTTTGCTTTTCAAATAGGCATGACAGAGCTCAATCGTAAAGCAAAATGTGGCGCCCGAGTCGGGGTTTGGTCGAGCCGTAGGCCTACCAGAAAACCAGCAGTGGAAAAGAGGCACAATAGACCGGTGTCGTCGATATGAGCTCCCTGTCGAGATGAGCTCCTTTTGCTCTCTACAGAAAGAGTGTAAATCAAGGGAGCTCATTTCGAAGAGGCAGTGTATAAATCGATAGACGCCACCATCGAGTTCAGCTACTGGTAGCTCATCTCGACGGAACACCGGCACACAGTGTAGAGAGGCCACATTAAAATGCCCTGGGCTTTTGTTGGTCCCAGTCCAGCCCTGCCTGCGGGGGGCGGGGGGGGGGGGGGGGGGGGGGGGGGGGGGGGGGGGACGACGACAAAGGGGTCACTTGTCCCGGACCCAAGGAGAAAGGGGGCCCAGAATGGGATCCTCATTACATTGGGTATGGGGCCCTTTCAGATGCCTTTGTCCTGGGCCCAGCCAAAGCTGTCAGCGGCCCTGCACATTTTCCTCGCCGAGCAGCAGAGATTCCTCACAGAGCTGGGTAGTATGATAAGACTGACATACTGTACATATACTGTATACTGTATACACACAGGCCCCTGGACACAAACACAGGTGCAGATGGGAGTGTTGGAAGGTTGGAGTGAGTGTGTGTGTGATTGCTTGTGCTTGATTGCTTGTGTGTGTGTGTGTTTGTGTGTGTGTGCATGCCCAAAAACACTTTTTATGGACTTCTGCATTAGTGTATCTATTAGTGTGTGTGTATATGTGTGTGTATGTTAATTTGTGTGTGTGTGAGTGTGTGTGCGTGTGTGCGTGCATGTGTGGTTGTGTTGTTGTGTGCATATACATGTACAGTGCCCTCCATAATTATTGGCACCCCTGGTTGAGATGTGTTAAAAGCCTTAAAATAAATTCAGTGTTTATTGCAGAAGAATACTGTCACACTGAAAATTGTAGGAAAATGTAGCCTTCAACTCAAATGAATTGTAAGAAAATAAAAAAATCCCTGACTAAAAAATAATTATTTTTCATTAAATCACCTGTTCCACAATTATTGGCACCCTTAACAATTCCCAGGAAATAAATATAATTGAAGCATTTCTGTCATTTCTACAGTAGTTTACAACGTTTACCAGAGTATGTAGGAACATTTAATTAGTAATTCATCACTTCCTGTTTCCCTGGGGTATAAATATGACGTGACACAGAGGCCATTTCTCTTATCCACTCTTAAACATGGGAAAGACAAAGGAACACATCTGTAATCCCCCCCACTGTCTTGACCGTTCTCTCACCCACTGACATCGTCATCCTCATCTTCATCCTCATAATCATTACCTACGGGTTCCTGAAGGATCTCACGTTTCGTTGCTTTTCTGCCATTCATGTGTTTATTTACTGTTTTTGCTATCTTTAAATTACAAAGACAAACTTTGCCTATCTGACGTTTGAATCACAAGGACGCACAGCAAGACAATACCCTCTGTGCGGACACGCCAGCTGTTCAAACTCGCCCCCTCCGGTGTGGGAGATATCCAGCTGATGCGCGTGCACAGGATTTGCGTACAGATACCACGTGCCCAGGAGAGACGTGGGCCAAATGTATTGATATGTGTGGTAAACGCTTAATATGATGTATTGAGAATTCCTATGATGTGTTTGGTATCAATCTGATGGAAATACTTTGAGTGGTGAACAGGTCTCGGTCTTGTAATTGTTTTAGGTAATGTAATAAAAATGTAGTATTTTACGATTTGAGTAGGCCTACAACTTGGCGAGACGCTAAGTTCCTAAGCCAAACCCCTTGGCGTTAGGACGGCCCATGTTCAGGTAACTGATTGCTCATTGGTCCCTGTCTGCGGTCGTCCCACGAGGCAACTTTGATGTAATGATCAAATCTTTGAGTCGAAACCCGGTAAAGGGCTCCCGTGAACCTCAATTCACGTAGTATTTTCCCCTTAATTTAGGTAGTGCATTGGCTTCTTTCAACATTGTATTCTGTTCGTAATCGTATTGCTGACACAGTAGGTTTTGTCTGCTAATAAAATTTCATACAAATCTGGGGAAGAATTCCGTTTGGTCTATGCATATGTTTATTGTTCTGGTTATTGGTAATTCGGCAGTAAGGCTCATTCCCTGTGGATGGAGCGAGGCACACACACGTTGGACCAACTAAGATTTGGATCCGACGTCAATGGTGTTTACCTGGGGGTGAAATATGTCATGAAAACTGGGACGTACTGAGCGGGGTGATTGCATCTCTTTTGGGCCGTGTAGCCTCCGCCCGTTAACCTGAGGCAGTCGATCAGTCGCGGGACACGGAGGAAACACCTCTTTTAATAGCTGTAATACCATCCTGGCACCATGACCTCTATCTCATTCCTTAACGACTTACGTGCAGGTCTGGGCCCTCAAATAACCAAAAGTCGCGCGCTGATGGAGCACCAACGAAATGAACCCTTAACTAGCTGAACCCAGACGTAACAGAGATTGGTAGACTAATCATTTTATAACAGTAATATAGTAATAAGTGCAATCACATAATTACATTGGACCTAGAGAGTCTTACGACTGAGACTCTATTAATTGCGGTATTGGAAATAGGATGAAATGAAATATTTTCTACAGCCCAGAGCGGAAGTGTTCCTGATCCTAAATAGTACCGTCGTTGGGTATTTAGGAGTTTACACAGCATACAAGTGAGGCAGATGTGCGTCGACCTTCACAGGTCAGGCAGAGGCTACAAGAAGATTGCCACTCAACTGCAGCTGCCCATATCCACTGTGAGAGGAATAATTAAGAAGTTCAAAACAACTGGAACAGTGGTAAACAAGCCTGGACGAGGACCCAAGTTTATTTTGCCACCACGCACAGTGAGGAGTATGGTAAGAGAAATCAAAAGATCTCCAAAGCTCACTGTTACAGAATTACAACAAATGGTAGCATCCTGGGGTCACAAAGTCTCCAAATCATCCATCAGGCGCTGTCTACACGCCAACAAGCTGTTTGGGAGGCATGCACGGAGAAAACCTTTCCTCACTCACAATCATTAACGCAAGCGCCTGGAGTTCGCCAAGCGGTATTGGGGCTTCAACTGGGACCGTGTGCTTTGGTCAGATGAGACCAAGATTGAGCTTTTTGGCAACAAACACTCTAAGTGGGTCTGGCGTACCACGAAAGATGCGCATGCTGAAAAGCACCTCATACCCACTGTGAAGTATGGGGGTGGGTCAGTCATGCTGTGGGGCTGTTTCGCTTCCAAAGGCCCTGGGAACCTTGTTAGGGTGCATGGCATCATGAATGCTTTGAAATACCAGGACATTTTAAATAAAAATCTGTTGCCCTCTGCCCGAAAGCTGAAGCTGGGTCGTCACTGGGTCTTTCAGCAAGACAATGACCCTAAACATATGGCCAAATCTACACAGAAATGGTTCACCATACACAAAATCAAGCTCCTCCCATGGCCATCTCAGTCCCCTGACCTCAACCCCATTGAGAACCTGTGGGGTGAGCTGAAGAGGAGAGTACAGAGGAGAGGACCCAGGTCTCTGGATGATTTAGAGAGATTCTGCAAAGAGGAATGGCTGAAGATCCCTCTTTCTGTCTTTTCCCATCTTGTGAAACATTATAGGAGAAGATTAGGTGCTGTTTTGTTGGCAAAAGGGGGTTGTACAAAATATTAACACCAGGGGTGCTAATAATTGTGACACACATTATTTGATGTCAAATAATTATTTCTTTATGTGGGATTTTTTCCCCACTGAATAAATGCACTTGTATTGAAGGTTGGATGTTTCTCTTTTTTTCCATTAAGGTCCCATATTATTTAGATAATTGGAATAATTGGAAGCTAAAAAACACATCTCAACCAGGGGTGCCAATAATTATGGAGGGCACTGTATCTGTGTGTGTGTGTGTATGTTTCTGTGTGCTCAAACTAAACAGTACCTCCCTAATTTGCTCACCTCAAAGCCCTGCACAAGTATGAATGATGCGTGTGTGTGCGAAAATGGAGGTTGTTGGGAAAGTAGGTGCACTCTGGCAGGTAAACTTGCCTGCTCAATGACTCCCTTTCCGAATATTCAAGACTCTAGGCTCTGTTCTATTCATACGGTCGCTTTTGTCTAAAGGCTACGTCCAGAACAGCAAGGCTGAGCGATTCATTTTGCATTGTTTTCGTTCCTACCCCAATGTGTACTTTGCCAGAGATCAATGTGTAGTGTAGCAGCAGTGTAGTATTGCATACAGAGGAATGTGTGGTGTACAGTAGAATAGAATCGCATGCAGCAGGTCTCTCAGTCCATTCTATTTGACAAACAAGAGACAAGAGGAGAGGACACGAGATGTGTGTGTGTTTGTATGAACTTGCATTAATCCTCTGTGAGCGCGCGCGTGCGTGTGTGTGTGTGTGTGTGTGTGTGTGTGTGTGTGTGTGTGTGTGTGTGTGTGTGTGTGTGTGTGTGTGTGTGTGTGTGTGTGTGTGTGTGTGTGTGTGTGTCTCTCTCTCTCTCTCTCTCTCTGTGTGTGTGTGTGTGTGTGTGTGTGTGTGTGTGTGTGTGTGTGTGTGTGTGTGTGTGTGTGTGTGTGTGTGTGTGTGTGTGTGTGTGTGTGTGTGTGTGTGTGTGTGCTTCTCTATGCCTGCTTGTGTGTCTGAGTACAAAAGTGCTGACTCAACACGCCATATTGACAGTGACAGTGAGGAGGAGGAGGAGGAGGAGAAGGAGGAGGAGGCTTCTGAAATATTCATGTCTTCGTCTGGCAGACACATGGGGCGCCAATTTATAGTCAACAGACGTGTCCTTCAGGTGATGTTTTTCTCAAATGCCAAGGTAGCGTTTGGCTAATGCATCCCGCCCCTCATAGCGCCACTTCTTTAATGTGCAGGCTTGCTTCCAATATATATACATACTGTAAAATTACCCTCCTCTATTGTCCTTGTGTGTGTGTATGAATGTAAAACCAGGAATGCGTCTGCCGTGCATGCAAATACACATTCCCGGCGCGGTCTATTATTTACAGTAATACTCTGCTGACAGCTTTGTTCAGGCCCAGGACAAAGTCATTTGGTAGGGCCGCAACCCAATATATACAATGTAATGAGAACCCATTTGTGGGCCACCCCCTCTCTCCCTGGGCCCGGAAAAACTGACCCCTTTGTTCCCCCCTGTCAGCTTCCCTGACTCTATATAGCCGGCCGTCTCCCCATGCTATATAAGCTTCCTAAGAGGCTTTGAGTTGGCAGGCGTGTAACATGCACCTCTGGGGCGCTTGGCAGGCTGCCTACCCAACACCACATCCACCGCGATGGGAAGGTGATACAGAGGAAGTATCCCCACGCCACCCACCCCGCCCTGCAGTCTCCAGCCTCCAGGCTAAAGGCAGGGTTGCCAGATGAGACTGATGATTTCCAGCCCAAAATAGTCCTCAAAACCCGCCTGGAGGCACTAAATTCTGCCCAATTTGAACTAATTTCTATTGATTTTCATGGCCGTAAATTGGCAGAATAACCTGCCCAAATGCCTTTTTTTCTATCCTAAGCAGCCCGATTGGGCATGAAACAGTCCAACCTGGCAACACAGGCTCCAGGCTCTCAGCCAGGCAGGCCTAGGTCTGGTGTTCTATAGCACCTCACTCGTTGATCACTGCCTGCTCTGCTCTCTGCTTGAACCTTCTCAGAAAGCATCCCGCTGTCTTGTAACTTGATCGCACACACATACACACACACACACACACACACACACACACACACACACACACACACACACACACACACACACACACACACACACACACACACACACACACACACACACACACACACACACACACGTGCACGCACATACGCCTGCCTGCCTGCCTGACCTGTCCTGTACTGTCTGAGAAAAGAAGGTGATTTTTCCGTTCTCCATCATGCTCCTACTCTCTGCTCACCTCACCTCACCTCACGTCACCTCTCACCCCTCCTCCCTCCTCCCCTGGCATCCATCAGCCCTCCCCCAGGGTGGCATGTACTGGAGTTCTCAGATGTCACAGGCTCAGCTGATCTGCTTTTTTTTTTACTCTGCTCTTATGCAACAAGTTTATGCCCTGGATCTAAGAACACGTAGCCTGATGCCCATAATCTATTTATGTGGCCTACGTACTGTATGTACTTTATGTAGTCCTATGTGCCGGTAGATATATTTGAAGGGTTTAATTGCAAAACGGTGTATCTCCATTTTGTAGAATGTTGGGAAATTGACATTTTGTATTGGGCATTCCATTGCATTGCATTGCAAAATGCATTTTATATAGGTTTAAAAAGTATGTTCCCAACATATTTGAATGGCAAGAATTCACACAAATGTGATAGGCCCTCTGAACAGTCATTTCCAATTATAAAATGCAAAAGTCAAAAATGGTGGATACACCGTTTTGCAATGAAACCCTTCATTTGTTTATGTGTAAGTATGTGTCAGACGGCCTGCCTGCCTGCCTGTCAGTCTACTTAGTTAGGTCCGCATGAATATGTATGTGTGCGTGTGTCTGC
This sequence comes from Engraulis encrasicolus, assembly GCF_034702125.1. Classification (NCBI taxonomy): domain Eukaryota; kingdom Metazoa; phylum Chordata; class Actinopteri; order Clupeiformes; family Engraulidae; genus Engraulis; species Engraulis encrasicolus. The sequence continues at coordinate 4,077,942 of NC_085880.1, forward strand.
ACATGAATATTTACATGTGCTTACGTGCGCGTGTCTAAGAGGTCACTGGTGCCTGTCCTGTCCGTGTGTGTGTGTGTGTGTGTCAGGGGGCGATTGTAATGGTATGAGTCATGTGTTCAGAGGGCCTGTCATCCGTGGTGGCAGTGCGTGGGCAGGCGGTTGGCCGTGTTGCGTTGCGTGTTGTGGCTGATATTCCATCCCTCTGACACCCCACCCCAGTCCACACCACACACGCGCACACACACACCACACACACACACACACACACACACATACACACACACACACACACACCCTGCCATCCACTGTGTGTAGTGTAGTGTAATGTAATGTAATGTAATGGATCAGACACGGTACAGACTGGACTAGGGGCCCAGCTCCCCCTCCCTCCCTCTCGCCTGTCCATTGGCCACCCGGCAGCCCATGACGCACCACAGTGTCATGTCACACGGGGCCTCCCTGATTCGCTGGCCTCAAATGCTTGTTTGTGTGTGGAGTGCCAGGGTGTGTGTGTGTGTGTGTGTGTGTGTGTGTGTGTGTGTCATTATGGCAGCGCACGCTAGACAGTGGCACTTTGACTCGCTCACATGAAACTGTTTGTGTATGTGTGTGTGCGTGTGTGTCTGTCTGTCTGTGTGTGCGTGTCCATATTCCTAACCGTATCATCCTGATTCACACGCATCAAACTCCTACGTGTGTGTGTGTGTGTGTGTGTGTGTGTGTGTGTGTGTGTGTGTGTGTGTGTGTGTGTGTGTGTGTGTGTGTGTGTGTGTGCTTGTGTGTGTGTGTGTGTGTGCTTGTGTGTGTGTGTGTGTGTGCTTGTGCGTGTGTGTGTGTGTGTGTGTGTATGTGGGGATGTGCGTGCGTGTGTGTGTGTGTGTGTGTGTGTGTGTGTATGTGCTTGTGTGTGTGTGTGTGTGTGTGTGTGTGTGTGCTTGTGTGAGCTGTTTGTCCTCCGGAGAGGCTTAGCGAAGAGCCACCAATGGACACAGGAGGTCAAAGCAGGACAGAGGAGCACTCAGCATGCAGCACACTGGCAACGTACTGTAGTGTCATCATATACTGTATATACAGTAGTGGTGTGGATCGGCACTGCCCTCACGATCCGATTCGATCACGATTCGGGAGGTAGCGATCCGATTCGATCAGATTCTATGTGTAGGAGCCGCATTGACATTTATTTTTGCTTGAGCTCATATTTTGTTGTTTTCTGTATTTGCGAGACTGCGCCCTCTACAGGTGGTGAATGGTGCCACCGTGATCGCATAAATGGATGCCAACCACGCATGACTGGAGGAGAGCAGGCCGCAGGATACAGTCATTTGACCTCGCTCGCTCGTCACTCATTTACCTGACTGAAATATACTCTGTTACCTGCATTAAGATTGGCTTTGCTCTGCAGTTGTTTAATTTCATAGACTTAACTCATTTTGCATACCATTGCATCATTTTGTTTGTATTTCTTTTATTTTGTAATAAAACCCGGCATCATTATGGACAAAACCATCTCCTTGGATCTTTAAGAGTGTGAGTCTGACACTGTGGAACCTGCCTCCTCATCTCTGGGCAAAACAGATAGGACTTGGGCTAAAGGAAAAGCAAAAACCTGTTTTTACCAGTACATTTAGTCAAATGACTTCTGCAACTTTGGATTACGCAATACTCAGGACTTTTGGAACACTTGGACATCGGAGCACTGCGCGCTGGAGATAATTGGAACTGTCGGCGTGCGCGCCAAAGTAAGACAAAGGAACAAAGGAAACACTGTATGGACGGTATGTACGGCAAAATGCCAGAAGATAAATAACTTTTTCGTTGGACAAGAACTTTAAGATTATTATAAAGGACGTTTGATTCGCGTTTTTTGAGAAGAATTTTTGCACGCCATGATTTTTGTAATTAATTGACGGCCAAACAGTTGAAGCGGCAAATAGCCTACATTTTATTTCGGAAGAAACCCGACGTTTATCTTTGAAAAGAAAAGGACCTGTTTTTGAAGTTTATTGGAAACTGAATTACTCGAAGGAGAGATAAACATTATTTTTGAGACTTTTGGAACTTTATTGTTTGAACAATGGCCGAAAAATTTACTGAATCTGAGACACCTGTTGCAATTATGGAGGAGGAAGCCGTGACGCAAATGCGCAAAGCAAGGCAAGGAAAAGTGTCTCACATTACAAGGAGGATCAACATTGTGAAGGACTTAATGAAAAACAATGAATTTATTGATGAAGTGAAAGAAAATATGACTAAGTTTAATGAGTTTTTTGAGGAATTCAAAACCTTGCATGCATCATACGCGGATATGCTTGATGAAACCACACGCGTGGAAGATGAGGAAAAGTGGTATAAACCGAAACTTGCAGATATCGCTGCTTTTATTGATAAAGTATTTGAATGGATTAAGTCTGTCGAAAACTCTAGCTCCCCAAGCGCAACTGAAGTGACTTCCTCTGCTAATGTAGTACAAGTACACCAATCAGACCCCTTAATTCTTGACGGTGCCCAAGCAGAGCTAGACTTATTTGATGTCCAATCGCATAGGTCCAACGCCTCGTCGCGCAGATCTCATACTTCGACCAGATCTTTGCGCATTAATGCAGAGGCAGAACGAGAAGCTTTATTGACTGAAGCGTCAAAACTGCAGCAAAAACATGCAATTGAGGAACAGGAATTATTGCTGCGCAAGCAAAGGGAGGCGCTGGAACTTAGTGTTAAATTGGATGCCTCAAACGCAAAAATTAACTATTTGAAGGCAGCTGAAAATAACAGTTTAGGTCCTATTCCGTTTGATCTCGACGCAACGCACATGTCTGCGCTGGGAGGAGGAGCGTCACAAGCAGAACAATTGGATGAAGAGCTGGAGAGCCCAATTTCGTTTCTTGACACCCCCTCAGTGAAACCCAAAGTAAATGCTGCACATGTTAATGTCCCTCTGCTTAATCCAGATCACAACATAGCTACATTACCCAATAGGCCCACCCGCAGTGAGCAAGTGCAATGCACTGCACTGCCTAGTCTTCCCCATGGAGCTGATATTAATATTTCCTCACTCCAAATTCAGCCAGCTGTTAGCTCAGCTCAAGAGGCTCTGCCTACACAGCCCCCTTCTCAGCCACCCACAAGTCTTTCTATTGAATCTCAGGCTATGCCACTGCAGCCACTGTGGTTGAAGCCAAGGCCGCTACTGCAGCCTCAGCTACAAGCCCCTCTGCTATCTCAGCCACTGCAACCTCAGCTACCAGCTCCGCTTCAGCCGCAGTCTCAGCCTCCGCCTCATACACAGGCACCGCTTCAACTGCAGCAGCAGTCTCAGCCTCCACCTTCACCTCTGCCTCAACCACCGCTTCAGCCTCAACAGCCGGTGCCTCAGTTTCAACCGCCGCCATTGCAGCCTCAACGCCGACCACAGCAACAGTCTCAACGACAACTACACCCTCAGCTCCAACCAAGTCAACCGCCTTGGCCCCAGCTACAACCTCCTCTGTTGCCTCAGCAGTTGCAGTCACAGCTTCGAACACAGCAGCCTCAGCCTCAACTGCAGTTTCGACCACCACAGGCCCTTCAGCCTCAACCACCACCTCAGATACAAGCGCAGCTGCAGCCTCAACTACAGCTTCAGCCACAGCAGCCCCCACAGCCCACATCATGGCCTCAGCTACAGCCTCTGTCTCAACTACAGCAGCAGCCTCAGCCCACACCACGGCCTCAGCTACAACTGGCACCTCAGCCACAATCGCAGCTTCAGCCTCAGCCTCAAACACCCTCTACAGGTACGCCCAGCTCACCGCATGACCGTCATATGATCAAGGTACTGGAAAACCAAAATGAACTGACCAGACTGCTGATGAAGCAACAACTGTCATCCACCTTGCCACAGGGCAACATTCCAGTCTTCGATGGTGAGGTACTTGAATACAAATCATTCATTCACAGTTTTCAAAATATGATTGAACGTAAAACCGACAACAACAGAGACCGACTTCAATTTCTCATTCAATACACCAAAGGCCAAGCACAAAAGCTAGTTAAGAGCTGTGAGTATATGGCACCAGATAAAGGCTACCAAAAGGCTCTGAAATTACTTAAAGAAAATTTTGGAAATGAGTACAAAATATGTTGTGCATACTTGGAAAGGGCTTTGTCATGGCCACACGTGAAATCAGAGGATGCTAAGTCGCTACAGGAATATGCAATGTTTATTAGGAGCTGTTGTAATGCAATGGATGAAATGTGTTACATGGAAGAGCTGGACACTGTATCCACCATGAAGGGCATCGTTGGAAAACTTCCATTCAAGTTGAAGGAGAGATGGCGCAGCAAGGCCTTTGACCTCCAACAAGAAAGGCAAAGCAGGGTAAGGATCTTAGACCTTGTCTCATTCATGGAAGATCAGGCTCGCATAGCAGGTGACCCAATGTTTGGCGATCTTCTAGACCAGCCAACTACAGGTAAATCTAAAGCCCCTGCTAAGTCCCAGCCATCTAGTAGTAGCTACTTCACTAGTGTAACTCTTCCTCCTAAAGTGCCAAAGTCCAACACTTCATGTCACTTCTGTAGCTCAAAGCATGCACTAGACCAGTGCAAAAGGTTTAAGGAGAAGGCCCAAAGAGACAAGCTCAATTTTCTTAAAGCCAAGGGCATATGCTTTGGATGTCTCACCCCAGGGCACATCAGCAAAGACTGCAGTAGGCGTCTGACCTGTAGCATGTGCAAGCAAAGCCATCCAAGCACCCTCCACATTGAACCCAAGGACAATGGACAGAAAAGGAAAATGGAGATCTCATCTGATGTAGGTAGTGCAGCAGAATTATGTTGTCATATGGGGGCCGGAGACAATGAGTGTACACTTTCCATCGTCCCAGTTAATGTCAGGGCAGCAAAGGGCAGCCAAGTCATTCAGACGTACGCTCTACTGGATCCTGGGTCTTCTGCCACCTTCTGCTCCGAGGAGCTCATGACACGCCTCCATGCAAGAGGAAAGAGGACCAACATCCGTCTGCGCACAATGAACCAGGTGACCTCTTTTCCAACCCATGTCTTATCAGAACTGGAAGTTTCAGCACTGGACAGCGACAACTTCTTTCACCTTCCTGACACCTTCACACAAAAGGAAATGCCAGTAACCACCAGCAGCATCCCCAAGCAGACTGACCTGGCGCATTGGGCGCATTTGAATAAGGTCACCATTCCCTCCATCAGTTCCAAAGTAGAGCTGTTGATTGGCACAAATGCTCCACACTTGCTAGAACCATGGGAGGTAGTACATAGTCAGAATGGGGGTCCCTGGGCTTGTAGAACAGTTCTGGGGTGGGTGATATTTGGGTCACTAAGATTTGCTGCTGGCGGTGAAGGAACAGTGACAGTAAATAGGATTTCTGTCAAACAATTGGAAAATCTGGTGGCCACAGAGGACAATCCACCGGAGCAAAAGGAAAAACCGTCTATTGGAGACACAACTTTCTTGACCAAGGCAGCATTGGACAATGGGCTTTGCAGCTCAACGTTGCCCCCTAGGAAAATGAATGTGCCCACGTCAAGCCATAGGAAAACTGGACATCATACACGCAGTGTAAAAAGGAAAATGAAGATGGGAAACTTCAAACAGAAACACAATGTATGTCTTACTAACAACATTGAGGAAATAACACAAGAGAAACCCATGCAGCCACCTGGAAAGACAAAACACCTGCCACACAATGTCATGTCACCAAAAGCAAAAGAAAGCAAGCCACCGCTACATCATGACCAAGCCACTCTGTCTGTTGGAAGAACATTGGAATCACAGAGGGGTGAAGACTTTCACTTCAAACTCCAGGCAAGTCAGAAATCTCATAACTGCACAAGCATACTTTCAGTTGTCATTTTTGTCTTTGCACTCTGCTTTCTTGGTCTTCTCATCTCTCCAGCCAAGCAGCTGCTACAGGAGCCCACCACATCTCCCCAAGCTGATGCCAGTGTGAGCGGCTATGGCTGTGTGAACAACATCAGACAGGTGAACAAGCAGAATGTAGTGAATGCCAAATCAGAACTTGAAATGTCCAGAATTCACCCTCCACAGAACATCGCAGTGCCAGGATTGGAGCTGGCAGCCACTGTACTACTGGAGAAGAAGGACCGGATGCTGAGGAGAAGACTACCCCTGGACATGGAGTCATCAGTCTTATGGAAAAGAGAAGAACCCATCAACTCAAAGCACCACCCATGCGAAGTGGAACCCGAAGGTAGAAGATGGTCAGAACCTGAGTTGGTGGACAGCGCATCACAGGAAGAGGACAAAGCAGATGCTGAATCCCGATGCACTACAATGATCCAGGCCACCAAGAGGGAAGATGAAGACCACATCCGATGCAAGAAACCTGGTCCAGGCTGAAAAGCTGAAGACCAAGATGTCAGTCCTTCAGAGGCCCATGACCTAGCTGTGCCGCAGCCTGGAGGCTGACGATGAAGCCCAATGATGTTCCTGATTACATTACACAGGAAAGTAATGTTATCATTCATCATTTGTCATTTAATTGTACATACTTCATTTATTGATATTTAAATGAATCAGTTATTGAATACTGCCCTATCTGGGCTACTTTTTGTTATGCATTCAAGTACTTGATACTCGGCTCCCTTTTTTGTATATTTTAAGTAATTGGTTCTTAGAGAACAATTGGGGGCCGGTGTGTAGGAGCCGCATTGACATTTATTTTTGCTTGAGCTCATATTTTGTTGTTTTCTGTATTTGCGAGACTGCGCCCTCTACAGGTGGTGAATGGTGCCACCGTGATCGCATAAATGGATGCCAACCACGCATGACTGGAGGAGAGCAGGCCGCAGGATACAGTCATTTGACCTCGCTCGCTCGTCACTCATTTACCTGACTGAAATATACTCTGTTACCTGCATTAAGATTGGCTTTGCTCTGCAGTTGTTTAATTTCATAGACTTAACTCATTTTGCATACCATTGCATCATTTTGTTTGTATTTCTTTTATTTTGTAATAAAACCCGGCATCATTATGGACAAAACCATCTCCTTGGATCTTTAAGAGTGTGAGTCTGACACTGTGGAACCTGCCTCCTCATCTCTGGGCAAAACAGATAGGACTTGGGCTAAAGGAAAAGCAAAAACCTGTTTTTACCAGTACACTATGCGATTCAATCCGATCTGATCCGATCCGATTCAATTCTACAATGCATTGCAATGCATTACATTTCTACTGAAAGCAAAGCAAATGTTTCATCAGTCATGATGAGGCAATACAAGTAGTCAGATACTGAGCAACAATATATTGGCTATTTTCTGGATCAGTCTTGCAATGCTTTGAAGTACTTTAATTTAATTTAACATTCAGTGGCTCTCGAAACATCCACGGAAGTAATTGAATCTTAAAAAAATTGCCGCATAGATCCTGGAACTTGCCGCATCGATCCTGGATCGTCCATGCCCCGGATCGATTCGGATCACCGAATCGATCATTGTTGACACCACTAATATATAGTATACTATACTAAGACATCCAATGGGAAATGTGCATGTGTGTTTATTTGTACAGTATGTACTGTACAGGTATGTGGGTGGACACTAAATTGTGCATTGTTAAATTCTATATGGTTTTGATACGGAGATGATGATTTCACTTCTGTTCTAGTTGTCTATGCGCGCATGTGTGTGTGTGTGCACGCGTGCAACAAGAGCAACACAGAAATAAACAAAAACAGAATGCAACAGCAGGAGGAAGGATAGCCGTAAATTCTCCTTTAGCCTCATAGAGCTGGCTGGCTGGCTGGCTGGCTGGATGAGGACACCACGCCAATGAAACTGCAAAAAGAACTGGCAGTAAAAAAAAGCCTTCCCTCAATACTCTCCTCAGAGGACACTGCCTGGATTGAGAGAGTGGAGAGAAAACACCCCTGGTCAGGGAATCCGACAGAGGGAGGACAATGGGGTCAGTTGTCCCGGGCCCAGGGAGAGGTGGGGGGGCAGGGTGGGCCCAGAATTGGGTTATTGTTACGTTGTATGTGTTGGGTGGGGGGAGGAGGGGGGGCTTTCAAATGACTTTGTGCCAGGCCCAGCCAACGCTGTCAGCGGCCCTGCCCCCCGGTTACAGGATGGAAAAATGTCTCCTGATGCAGAGTGATGGCCGGGTTGCTGTGCAGGAGCTGGTCTGCTGCCGCTGCTGCTGCTGCCGAAAGTACATAGTGCATGCACTGTTTTCCACACCACACGGGCACATGGGCTTTAAACACAGCCAAGCGTAATAGGCAAGGCTCAGTACACAAGACAAGCACACACAAACACATATACAGGCACGCACACGCGCACGTATGTGCACACACACACACAGCCACACACACACACACACACTCTTTCTCTAACCCACAAGTACACATGCACACACCATCTCACTTACTCGCTCTCTCTCTCAGACAAACACACACACACACACACACACACACAAACCACCCCCCTAACCCACACCGACAATGCCATTCCAGGAAAGTCTGATCGGCGCAGCTGGCCTGGAAGACTGAGCTGGATTTTATTTATTTCCCCTTCAGTGGCTCCACGCTGAGCAGTGGCTCTGCTCTGCACCGCGCCACACCACCCTGGTCTGGACGCCAAAGCCTGCACTGCATGGCCAGCCGGCCTAGCAACAGCGCCAGCCACTCCACAACACATACATCACTTCAAATCAGCCCTCTGCTCTGCGGGGCAAGCTGCTCCGCTACGAGGACACCAGAGACAGACAGTAGCTTATTAGAGAGAGAGAGAGAGAGAGAGAGAGAGAGCGGTGGGAGCCATGGAATGGGTGGAATGGAATGGAGGAAAGCCGGGGAACGAAAGAATTCTTTGCTTTTTTCCCTCTTTATTCGCACACTGTTGGAAGAGGTCCACTTGATATTTAAACATGCAGCCTCTGAAACGGCCTCAGAATACAGATATAAATGAATGAAGATATATAAAAATGAAATTGGTCTACTGATTTTTTTTGTGCACAAAAAATGTATAGTAAGAACAAACGGATGTTAATTCATTATGATTTTAGCTAGAAACCATGCTTTTTACTCCGAAATTTGTCCGGTACGAAGTCTGCGATAAAGCAGTACAAATTCTTTTACATTTACTTTCTAGCCATCATAATGATTACAATGTTATTTTCATTACCGGCAGCAAGACACTGACAGTAATTTCTTGAAGATTGTGCTACTGCTCTGTTGTAGGCCACTTGTACTGCATAGCAAGCAAATCATCCAAATCACAACAACATTGCTGAATGCATCCGTTTTATTTCACCCTTCAGCTGGCTGCTCTAAAGATCTACCGTGCACCACTACTGCCACCCAGTGGTGGTAAAGGGACGAACCCTGCACAGCCTGGCTCTCAGGGTATCTACACTTTATGCCAGGGGTTCCCAAACTTTTCTCCCCGTGCACCCCCTTGTACATTTCAATGTGGTTCACGCACCCCCTGAGCAAATATTTTGGTGTGCTGATAGCCACTTAAGTATGGTTTCACTGCGCAAATCATCACAAATTATGCAGTCATTTGGGGAATCCTCATTTCTAATAGTTTGTTCAAGCATACAATTCACCATAAAATTAAAAACTACTTCATGTTAATTAATACTGTATAAAAACACATATCAGCCATTGCACAAGTATTTGGCTGTTTGAGCAACAGCGATTCCACTTCATGTTCTGCTGACGCATGAAAGCGATGCCAGCGGCATCACTGCATCCTTGTACCGATGACAAGCTATGATGCGAAGATTAAATGTGTGTGTGTGGACTGCTAACAACTGCTTTTTCAATGCCAGATTATTTTTGCATCACTGCATTACTGGATTATTTGTACTCACTGGCATAGGTAATACACCACTCTAAATAGCACATGCTAGTTAAAATTCCAACTGTGGCAAGTTACCCTGTAATAGTATAGAAATAGGATAAGTGTATGGATACACCTACAGTCTGCTAATTTTAAGACCTTTTGGAAAAACCACATATGCTAATTGTCAAGTAATGTATGTAAATATACACTGAAATCATTAATTATGTCTGATGGAGGTGTCCGTTGGGTTAAAAAAAAAAATCACCAGTTGCCGTTAAATCTGTGAAAGTGAAAGGGTGTGGGTGTAAGCAGAATCATACCAATTTTTATTTTATTTTATTATCACCAAGCATATTCTTGTGTTCCAATGAATTAGTTCAAACATCAGAGCAATTGCAATTAACTGCACAAACGGATCAAGCTCAGCCAATTCACATAAGCCAGTGTCTTTTATTGGGTCTAATGACACATTTCGCAGTTAAAGAGGACAAGGTTAAAATGCATCATAAAAATAACAATGGACAGACTGCCATTCGTACCACAAAATAATACTGCATTGCATTAACAAGCAGGGATTGGAATATGTGGATCTGGTGTTCACTCGATCGATCAAACTGGTGCATCAAGCATGAGAGACACAACACTTACACTACATGACAATAGGGGACCACAGAATGCACTGTGACAGCTAAGAAAATAGAAAAGAAAATAAAAGGTCCGTTTCTGACTAACCATCCTTCATTAGAGTGTAGTGTGTTGCACTCTGATGAAGGACGGTTAGTCCGAAACGTCATGCCATTAAATATTTGGGAGCATTTAACAGTGTTGCGGACCTTTATTTTCTTTTCAGTTATCTTACGTTTGGTCCAGCACCTGTGCCATTTATGAGCGCGCATTCTTTGACTTTCTGGACAGCTAAGAAAATAAACAGACGTAAAATGAATTGCTTGTTTTTAGATTTCTCTTTATAGGTGCACGTACGGTTATTTACTCCATCAGGATCTTGCAATCAATGGCATATACAGGGTGACTGTACACTTCAGTGTTGAAAAGACAATTTAAAAAAGAAAGAAAAACAAAACAACAACACACCACACACGCACAAAGTGTTAAATATGGTGAATTCAGGTAAATTGGGCCACTTTGGGCCATTCACTTATATGCAAAAAAGTGGCCCATTTTACCTGAATTCATCCCTACATTTGTTTCCCAGATTTCAAAAAAAGTATAGTACATGGGACAACACAAGACAGGATTACAAGTAAATGGCAATGGAATCATCTAAATATATGATATTACAGAGGCTTCTTCGACTGATTGGAGGGTTGGACCATCTATTGTCGGTGAGGGAATAATAGTAGTAGTAGGAGGAAGAGGAGAAGAGAATACACAGCAAAGGACACAAGCAGCCATCTTGTTTTCCAGCCCATCCGACTCGCTCACTGAGACTCCTGCTCACTCGCTCGCACGCATGCACACTCACAGCCACATTCACAGCCACACACACACACACACTTCACATTTTATCCATTACTCGATGTCATCTTCCACCAAACTCTGAGCGCTCATTATTCTCTGAAATAAAGAAAAAAAAATGAAGGAGAGCCATTAGGAACTGACGTGGGTTCTATTGGACAGACAAGTCAGTCTTCTCTGCACACCGTGTTCCATTTGTTCTAGAGGTGAAATAGTCGAGGGTCACAAGCAGACCCTCAACTTTGGAGTTCTAGATAGATTTATCTTGCATTCTTACTTGTCCCAAATGCTACAAACAGCATGTGGGGGGTTGGAGTAGAAAAATGCAACACAACTACAAATACAAATTTGAGTTGTGAACCGAAACCAAGTATGTGTTGGATGTTTCATCAAAACTGTAGACTAGTGTGCTCTCGCGTTAATTCTGAACAACTCTTCCACAATAGACTTCATTGAATACAGAGAGCCTGTACTGGGTGTTAGTGGGCACAAGTGATAGACAAACTGGAATCATTAGTTACAATCCAGTGCCAAATGACTTGGTTTTACCCATGCAATTCTGCCAGGTGATTGGCTGGTTGAGTGATCAGCTGGAGGGGTAAAACAAGGTCATTTGGAGCACGTGGCCCTAAATTGTAACCAATGAATCCATTTTGCCCATCACTTGTGCCCACAGCATTTGTAATGCGTGTCCCTAGATGTTAACCAACGAATCAAGTTTGCCCATCTCATCATTAATGGGCACTGACCTGGCTGATAGTGGGCAGCTTGGTGAGGAGCATCTGGAAGACGGGAGGGGGCAGAGTCTGCTGGAGCACCTGCAGCAGCTGCTGGGGCTGGCCACACACCGCGATGGCGTTGGTCAGGTGATCAACACCCTTCTCATAGTCCCCTGAGAAGAAGAAGAAAACGCAGAAATGGGAAATGCATCTAGACAATGCTCTGGTCCAGTGTTTTTATGTTACATTTTGATGACCAAATGCGTAATTATTTACGTTTTGTTCTAGAGGTGAAATAGCTGAGGGTCACAAGCAGACCCTCAACTTTGGAGTTCTAGAGAGATTTATCTTGCATTCTTACTTGTCCCAAATGCTAGAAACAGCATGTGGGGAGTTGAAGTAGAAAAATGCAGCCATTTGTTTCAACCCTTTGAGCTCAAATTCCAGCCAGGTTAAATGATGCAAACAAAGAGGTTGGATTAATAAAGAGGAATCAAAGCACGCCCACCCAATGCAAAAGTGTGTGCTAAAGTTGGGTCTCCTAAGGGGGCGTTGTCCACTCCTTCTTCTTCTATTTTTGAGGTGTTTGCACAAGAAGTGTGCTACTGCCATCTACAGCGCTAAGGGGACTCCATTTATTCTCAACCTCAAGAATCAGAAGGTCTCCTAACGAAGCTCTCCTAAAGGGGCGTTCACCCGACATAAAGTGGATACCAGAAAAGAACTAGAATGACGCATCTCTGTCTATAAGATCTCCGATGCAAGGGAATTTTGACCATGTGCAGTGAATGTACTCCCAAACCATGCAGAGATGACTTGATCAGTTTGGCCTCACACCACTTATCACACCACCATCTTACACCACTTATAAACGAGTTTTGACCACTTACAGAAAAGCCTGGTTAAGGACTAGGAAAAAAATTCAATTTGGACTTGACTTCAAATGGTCAAATCTGTCTTAACCTGTGATTTGACTCAAACTTGATTGAAAGGACATGAGACTGACTTGTGACTTCCAAATTAGTGACTTTGTCCCATCTCTGATACAGCGCATTCATTACAGTCCATGGTGCAATGTAAGATTAGGTGCCTTGCTCAAGGGTACCAGCAATGGAGGACATGGGATTCAAACTGGCAACCCACCGATTATACAGTAAGACCAACTGGCTGCCCCAGAGTTAGGGTAAATTATGGAAACTACGGAGTCTCACTGGATTGACACGGGATTAGACTTTTCCAAAGTGATTCCAGACATGCGGAGTTTTGAAGCAAATCAGGATAAAGGGAAAAAAATGCCGTCATTGTATAATCATGCCACTCGCGGACATACCAGATCCCACTTGACCTACTTTAAAGGTGTCCGCAACATCACAAGAAAAGGGCCCACTTACGTGGACTGCAGTGATGGATAAGGTCGTTCACGAGTTTGTCCTTGAGTGCTTGGTGTACAGTTTACATATAGTATATGCATGTTTGGCATGTTAGCTGGCCTCGGTCCTGGGATGCTTTAAACGGCGCTCATACGGGATGAGATCCGCTTCCCCCCAAAGATGCTGAGACCAACCAACTATGCCAGGCGATGCACTCAAGACGAGGTCCGTTTACCTCCCAAAAAGCGAAGTAGTGCGCGGCTGACTAGAGGACCGAGGGCCAAGCTTAAAATAAATAAATAACCAAAACAAATAATTACAATTCGGAAAGCCTTCGCGCATGACAGGCGAAAGAGGGAAGGAGGGATTTAAATATGCACGAAGGCGGGAGCAAGTAATGACAGCTGTCAATCACTCTCGGACTTCCTCCAGAACTACGTTTATATATAAACAACATTAAATGTATGCCATTTATTCCCTCCCAATGTGACAGACTTATCTGGTGTCCCCATGACAAGTCGTTAACCCAGATGTGAAAAACACAGCGATTGATCAAAAAAACAAATTCTATTAATCTAAATTAAGAGTGACATTTACTCAGACCGATCATCGTTGGTTCTGACATCCGGGTCGCCAGCCACATTATTTTCCAGTTTCTGCTAGCCACGTGAATAAACAACGACAGAGCAGGTTTGCGTGGTTTACGGTGGCTGCTGCTGTATGAACTGTACGTGGGGCTCACCTTGTGCCAGCAGCTCCTCTCCCAACTGGATCTCCTCCAGGAAAAACTTCTGTACCGCCTCAGCATCTTTCAGATCAGGTAGCTGGGAGACCACATGACACCCATGTTGTTTATTATCATCATATTCCTACATATCACATAATGCTACTTTGAGAGAGACTTACTATGAGGACAGAGCTACCTGGCAGTCTTCCAACATTCTGAGGTAACTCATTACTCACCTTGGCAAGTCCAGTTTTCTCTTTTGTCACCTTCTGATTTTTCCTTCCTAAAAATGACAGAGAACAGGTAGGCAGGGGTCAATGACAATACAATGTCAAATAACTCAGACATGTTTGCAAAAGAACCTCTACACACAGGGATCAAGTATGCCATCCTATCAACCAAAAAAAAGTATGCCATGCCATTACATCGTTGCCTTACATGTTCAAGGTTAACATGACTCCTGTGTCAGGAAGGTTTGTAACCACAGACACTCACAGATCAGGTGTAAGTGATGGCTAGGCCTACTTGAATTAAATTGCTTGTTCGTATCAAGAGTCGTAATTTAGCTTATAATAGGTTTCAACTTATCGAATCGAATCATTCTATGCACACTGAGCGACAGTTGAACAGGCCTCAATACTCGGTTGTCTGAAGACGGTATTGAAGCACACCATTGACAACATTTAAAAAATAAATGGTCCTGTGTCATTCCCTTGCAATGCTGTTTTATTTAATAGCACGGGGATTTGCGGGAACAGGTACAATATAGTACTTTATTGGATACGAATTCTCCAATGAATTTAGCAAAGCATAGCAAGCAACCATGATATCGCGTGCTTGCTATTGCTTAATGTCGTCACATATCCTCATAATCAGTTATCTGAAAGATGAACATCATGCAAACGTCGGTTTAAGTGACCGCCACGGATCTTAACATAAAAGCAAAACGGAGCAAAACGGATCAGTTTGGTGCTAATACATGCTAACCCAAACGTAGCACCAACTAGCCACAAGCTGGGACTCACGTTCACGCAGTCTCTTTTTGAAGTTTGGATCGCTCCGTCGTTTCCTGTCAAAATAGATACAGTAGCCGATGACCAAAGCCCCGCAGACACCGGCCGCAAGCGTACTTGTCTTGCTGCCCATCATCTCCAGCTAATATTTGTTAGTTTACAGTTTAAAAACCTAAATCCAAGTCAGGGATGGTGGTTAGGTGCTGGGTGCCAGTGCTTCCTCGAAAGGCACCACATGACATTGACGACAGCAGAGGACCAGTGTTGCCAGATTTTCTACGACAAATAAGCGACTGACGTCCTGAAAACAAGCCCAAAAGAAGCGACTGACGGGCCTAGTGAAAACAAGCCCAAAATAAGCAACCGAAGGGGTGGGTCGTCAGTCGCGTGCCTAGTCAGGGAAGACCTTGCTCTTTGCAGGGGTCTGCGTGGCAGCTAAAATCCCCTCAAGTGACCACAGAAAGTGGCAGTTAACAATGCTGTTGTAGGGTCACTTGTATGGATGAGTGAGAAAAAACTAGTTGCCATTGAGAAACACATCCAAATCACCAGCAGAAGAGGAGAAAACAGCAAGCCCAACCCAGAAAATAACAAGCCCAAAAAAAACCGCAACCCGCGACTTTGCAAAATTTAAAGCGACTGCTCAAAAAAAGAAGCCCAAGGTCGTTTATAATAAGCGGACTTGGCAACACTGCAGAGGACCCATTCTTGACGAGATGTATTTAGGTGGCCACTGTACTGCCTGCAAAACCATCAATTTCTGCTGCTGCTTCAGATGGGTTTAGGTCATCGGGGTGCATGCATGGCAACACACCCATACCACTTCTGAGATCATCTTCAAGTGTCCCCACCACTTTATAACAAACACGAGAAAACTATTAAAAGCGGACAATTTGTTCCCACCACTTTCCAAACCAAACACTGTTGGGGATCTGTGTGCAGTTTTAGTGGCTCATGCTGGATCTGATGATCTTCCAACTACAGTAGGCCTAATGGGAAATTGGGTAGGCATATGTAGTAGCCTGCTATGTGTAGTTAAAAGAAAACTAAAGTCAGCTGTTTAGTTACAAACAAGAGTATATAACTACAGTTGTGAATTGAAATGGTACACTGTACATTAATTCTGTATTTGCTAATTGTTTGCTGAATGTAAGGATTGACCTGTTGTGTTGATATAACCAAGTTCTTGCTTTAAAAGAAGGGGGATGTAACATATGCATGTTCACGTAGTGCCCCCACCACGTCAATGCAATGTATGTGCCTTACATAAGGAGTGCGCCCCTGGCGGCCCGGTGTATTATACCACGGAATAAATCAGTTAGATTCAGATCAGTGATCGCTCCGTTTGATGTTTGTTTATTTGGACACTTATATGTCAATAGACACAACAAGAACATTACAGTGAACCTTTTATTTTGAGATGTCACATTGTAGTAGCCTATCTAATCTTCAGGCCCAATTCAAAGCCAGTCCATGACATAACTGTCAAACTCAAGTTAACAGAGGACCAATATTAAAATGGCAGGCCGACTCAATATAATATAGCCTATTTTGTATAGTATTATACATATTTATACCTGAGCAGAAGATTTTATGTTGGCCTCTGCCCACATACATTCCTATGACACACCAAATTTAAAGTCGTTACTATTAATAGTGTATGTGGGCAATTCATTCACATTTGAAATAATCTAGCGAGCCCAAAAAAATAACCTTGAGGGCCAGATTTGGCCCCCGGACCTGAGTTTCACATCCATGACATACCCCATAGCGCTTGCCATGGGATATAGGCATAGATATAGAGTGGTAAGTGAACATTTGCCCTTCCTCACAGTGGGAAACTAACATGTTGCATTAGTCCAGAGGTGCATCTTGCCACCAGGCAAGGTAGGGAGCCGCTTGGGGACCCCAAGCCCCTGGATAGTGAATAACAGCCCATACTGTATTACAATAGTGGTAATTTTGGTTCAAATATTCACTCTTTTGCATTATCACTTGGGGCCCCACCTGACCCTAGAATCGCCTCTGCAATAAGATAAATAAATATACATAGCCTACAGCAGAAGTGTTAAATCATCATGGAAATGGAAATCATAGTAGATGTCAACAGCAGAGGGAGCTCAGCTCTATCCAGCAGTAGCCTATTGCAAAAGTATTGCAGAGTTGCAGTCCAGAGGGCTCTGCCCCAATTTCAAGTCAGGTAATGCATATTAAACCAAACATCGCTCATATATTTACCACAATGCCCTTCACTGCTGGGCAGCACACCATGCTTATCTTTCAGTGTAGTCATTTATTTCTCGCTCACTATAATGTACTTACCTCAAAATATGTACTATATGTTATCAGATCAGGCTATTCTTTGCTTTCCAAAGTCACTGTGTGCACATAAAAAGTGACAAATTTTATATTACACACACACACACACACACACACACACACACACACACACACACACACACACACACACACACACACACACACACACACACACACACACACACACACACACACACACACACACACACACACACACACACACACCCGTCTTAGGTCATCAAATCGAAAGAAGTCATGTAAGTTCACAAACTATGGCATTTATTTCAAACAGCTTCCTTTTTTTGCTTACATTTGTACAATAAATTACAGCAACGTCCATCATCTGCAGCGTCTAATAAATACTATAGAACTTTCTTATAAGCTTTACCATTTTCTCTCTTTTCTTCTCTCTCTCGCTTTCTCTCTCTCTCTCTTTCTCACACGCTTATCCTGTCAATATTTTTTTCAAAAGAACCATAAACTTTACAACCCATGTACATATTTGAAAATACTTTTTTTCAAACCACGGTAAAACACAAAAGGCATCTAGAACAAGCACAACTAACCTAACAAGAAAATAAACAAAAACCAGAAACTGAGAAAGCATGTGCTGTGGAAATATGAAAAACAAACAAAGTATGAACTCAAACGGGACTCACGTCAGGGAAATAAAATCAATACAAGAAATAAAGACAAAGAGGGGAAGAGGAAGAAAGAAAGAAAGAAAGAAAGAAAGAAAGAAAGAAAGAAAGAAAGAAAGAAAGAAAGGAGGAGAAAAGATAAAGAAACACATGCTTTAACCTTCAAAGTGTACACAGCAACTACAGTTGAAACGATAAAACTGCCTGTACAGAAAAAAGTACATGGTACAAGATATTAAATAGCTTGACTTAAAACACACTTCTCAATATACAAATGTATAACAAAGGCATACAGTTACATACAAGTGGCAGACGGAACAGACCTTTAGGCTATGATACATCAGGGAGTCTATACAAAGGAGAGTTTAGAGATTTCCTCAGTTTTCATTCACATACGGTAACCTTGCTCATGACAATTCCACGCGAAAAATATTGTAACCGTTTTTGTGGTTAGAATTTACTAACCAAAACCATAGTTGTTTTCTCTCTCTTTTTTTTGGAAAGAAGTGTGAACCACAATTTTAACACAGCACCACCATTGTAATCCTCTTATCTTGGTTTTTACAAAGTTGTAAAGGAGAGGTGTTCGTCTTGTAAAGAGCAGTGGGCGGTTCTCTGTTCTCAACATCAACAGAGCTTTACTCCTTAACTGATTCCCTCCATTCTCGGGCACAGAAGAAAAAAAAGGGTAAAGAGTAAAGAAGACTGCAGGAGGGATTACAAAAGACATCACACATGTTGGATCACAACATGTCAACAACAATCAGAACTTACAATCAGAATATCCAGTCATACTTTTTTGCCACTCAGTCCACTGTTGTGAATATTAGGCCACAGTCACAACCCCCTTTTCACACAACGTCTGATGCTGTCATGAAGAAGTGCTTTGTTGGTGGGTGGGCGATAATACAAAAACATGGAGTGTCAGAGGGTACGATGACTTTCCTAAAACAAAACGACAACAGAAATGAAAGGGAGGAAATCAAAAGGGAAGACATGAAAAGAAAAGGCTACATGTGGAACAGACCACAGTCCTTTTAACCGTGATCTTCTAAATCGAGACAATACTAATACATCGGTCGCTTCCGGCGTCATTGCACATCCAAATACTGCCACTTTACTGTTAGGCCCCCTCTGCTCAGGGCTGTGTAAAAATTCAGTAGTAAGAAACATCAAATTTGGCTGCCAAAGTGTTGATTTTTTTTTACCCCCCTCCACATTAGTCCGTTTAACCATGATCACCTTCAGGCTAACAAATCAAATCATGCCCAGGTACTTCAGTCTTTTGTAAACAAGACAAGCACATGTCTTAGTCTGAAGAGTGAACAGGGACCAATACAGGGGTGGCACATGAAGGTCATGGGCCTCTGTATAAGATCTTCATAAGGCTCATTTAAGCTTTAAATGACACGCTATATATATATACGTATATATTACATCAACTGACATTCATAAGGCAAGAGTTCCAATTTGACACAACTCAGAATTCTGAGTTTTCGTTTGTGACGGGAATGAACATTACAGTCCATGCTGTAAGGAGAAGAGCGGCAGGGACAGGAAATGATGCACACACAGCAGCACCATTTAACTCTTAACACAGGCTTTATGAAGGCCGATACGCTAGAGCCGCCACGGATCGGACGTCCAAAAGCATTCGAAACTGTCTTTGCATCGTTTCCTCAAAGTGCCCACGGAGAGGAACCTACAAGGCACTATAGCATTGCTCAATATTCATCCACTTTATTGGCTGTCAGTGAATTAACTCCCCCCTGCCCCCTTTTGCTACACAACACAACACACCTCTAAAGCCCTGGCACTCTATGTTTCGCCTCTCCAAAGAATTGGATGATGTGACTCGAGCTTTATTTTAGAGTCACTGCTACTTAAATGGGATTTTGCTCCGCTCATAGAAATTGGGATCTGATTATTATCTGTATTGATTTTTGTTTTCTGTGGAGGTTGGTTGGGCATATTACATTACATCATCATAGCAGATGGAAGGCTAAAAAGGAAAACATAGCACTGTTCTATGTTCTACTTATAGGAATATGGTCGCACTGCTTAAGTTCCGAAGTCTTGAATGATTTCATGGGCATTTGTGTAGACAGTGCTGGCAGGCCTATTCCTTTAAGGAAATTTAAACAAAATACAGAACACTCAATGGACATACTTATTGCTTAAAAAGAACATTTCAGAACAACAACAACAACAAAACAAAAAACAGCTTTGTACTTTTTTTTCTCCTGGTGTTCACCCCCCAAATGTCTGTCGTTGAGTAAAAGTGCACTTAAGTGCAATTAGCTTGCCGAGGAAACAGTTGTCAATAGAAAATAGTGCTTGTTCAGGTTTTCTTTTAATCTTTCTTCTTGATTCCGGTCAGTTTGCTGTTGTTGTGCCCCCAGCGTTTGTGTTGGGTTTGTGTTGGGTCTGTCCTGTGTTTGTCCTGTCCGGTCCTGTCCGGTCCTGTCCTGTCAGGGTGAGCGAGGAGGAGGAGGAGGAGGAGAAGGAGGAGGGCAAAGTCAGGGGCAGGCCCCTCCCTGGTGCTGGTTGGTTAAGTGCTCAGAGCGCCCGGCTTGCTTGTGTCCGCAGGAGGCTCACTTCCTGTCACCTGCACTCCACGGACATGCCGCCAGAGTTCTGTGAGGAGCTGGAGACGGTGGGCTCGGCCAGGGTGAGCATGACGGCTGCCGTCAGGGAGCTGGAGGACGGAGAGGAGGACGAGGACGAGGAAGCTGCCACTGCACCTGCTGAGGGGAGAAGATCACAGGTGGATGTTAACAACTAGTCTGTTACCTTGTTTTACCTGTAAAATTCAACTATTAGTCCACCAACAGTGATTGGCTGAATTTGACAGGCGAAACGAAAGTCATTGGGAACATGTGGTGCTGGATTGCAAACTAATAGATCCATTTTGCCCATCACTGTACGCCAACAGGCCTACAAGAAAATCAAAACTGATGTTCAGTCAGGCCTTTATGATACAGTGGCACAATCTTGACCTGAATTGATGGTGATCAGATGGTGTACTGTTATCACAAAGTTTTAAATAACTGTAGGTAAACTAAAGAGTCTTTTACAATTAGAAGGCCAGCCAATCCCCAACCAATGACATTTTCAGATGTGTGTGTCCTACCAGTGAGACCAGTTTCATGATAATAATGAAATGTTTGTTTTTTTTCCTTGTTTAATATACGGTGTTATACAGTACAGTATTTAAGAATAGAGCATTGAATGTTGAAATTCTCTTTTTGGAACGTCAGAATTCCTAACGCAAAGAGGCATTGTACACTACACTTACTTTCCCGCTCCTTCTTTTTCATGCGTTTTCGTCTTCGGTCAATGGATGCCACTTCTGACTTGAGTGAGAGATAGTGATTGCGGATGTCCTGAAGCTTCTCCTGCAGGAATGCTATCTTCTCCAAGCTGGACATCTTCTCCAGGTCGGCTGCATGTTCAGAGGAAAAAAAAAGAAAATAATACCCTCATGTTATTGTGACACCTCATTTGCTGATCTTGGCCTTGCTCTTGGCCTTCTTGACCTTGCTCTACGTTTCTCAGGCATTAAGAAGAAACTTGACAAAAAGCCCTTCAAAATCACCTCTATAAAACGTCATGGCTTTGCAAACGATTCAATAATGTCCAATAAAAGAAATGATGAACTGTTTGTATTGCCTAACAATGACACAGTGGTTCGATGATTGATGCAGGTGTTCTACACCTTTGGCTGACCATGTAGACTTATATTAGAAAAACAATCTGAAGGTGTCAGTTACACTTCATTGCATTGCACTGCACTGCATTTGGCTGACTTACAAGGATATAATCCGCCTGGTGCGACACTGTGTTAGACGCCTTGTTCAAGGGCACGTCAGCCACGCATGAATGTGCAGTAGACCACTGAAGGCCTTTTTTCCCTCCAACCTCCAAATTTGTATCATAACGGTTACCAAAATCAAACCTTCACTGCTACCTCTACCAGAGCCAGTTTATACGATTCCAAGACGCACTCCGCAACCTCTAGGCCAAGTGTTTTTTCAGTCTCCCTCCCACATTTTTCTTTATAGGTTACTGATTGTATTGAAGGGCAAGAATAATGTTGCCTGGTTTGAGCCTCAATGCAGGGTACCAAATGTGGGGGAACTCAAAAGTTCCCAGAGAAACCCTTACAGTTCACTGAAGAACCTAGAAGCTCTTGGAAGAAGAACGCTTCGGAGTTTTTCCAACAGTGACAATCGAAGGGTTTCCTTAAAGCGGAATTCAGCTTTCAAACAATATTGTGCCCTATCTCTGTATTTGACCACATTATAACAGGGGATTATGCTGCCACTGGATATAATACATTTATATTAAATATAAAAGCTATTCATTGTTTTAGTAATGGTGATTTGAAGCGTTGTCAAATCACCAGATGAACCTTAAGGGGGTCTTCAGTTTGCTACTGTGGAGGGACACCTAAAGGTTATCTGAGGAAAACCTTGGGGTTCTTTCAAGCACCTAAGATTTAATCAGAAAACCTTAAGGACTTTAACATCACATTACATAACACTTTGCTGGCGCTTTTATCCAAAGCGACTTAGTTATTATTGACAGGTTATTGGTTACAGTACCTGGAGCAGTATGGGGTTAGGTGCTTTGCTAAAGAGCACTACAGCGAAGGGTGGGGGTGTAGGGAGAGGTAAGGGTGTAAAGTTGGTTGAGAGGTTCAGTTGTTCTACTCACACATCTGGAAGCTCCACTTGTAGACGCGTGCGGAGCGCCCCTGGTGGTCCCGATGGTGCGTGTGTTCTGCGTCCCCGTGCTTGTGGTACTTGTGGTGGCCCGAGGGAGGGGTCCTGCCCGGGCACTTCAGGTCCGATGGGCTGGGCTTGGTGGTGGGTGACTTGGAGGCGCCCTCGCTGACCGACTGGTCCTCGCTATCACTGCTGTGAGCTGCGGAGGTTAGAAATGCATATGGTGACCCATCATTACATTATATTTACCGGACGCTTTCATCCTGGCCTGGTTCTTCTCACGCAGACCCTTCGTGCATTTTCGCTCCATCTGCGTGAGAACCAGGTTACTTTCATCCAATGTAACTTGAGGAAGATCACGAGATTGATCATGAGATCAATGATGAACCACTGTGTTTAAGCACCATGCAGCCACAATATCTTAAATGCCAATTTTCATCTTAGCTAGCAGACACACGTGGAACCATCTCTACAGCATGAAAAACCATTTATGAGACAATAAAAGTACCATTAGCCTATTACGACATGCCATTACAAAATTGCTGTTACCAGCATGGCAATGACCAAGGCGGAGCAGAAAGTCTAAGAGTATAATGCATTGCTAAAGGCCCTATGTTATGTCATAGTAGTGTAGTACTGTGGTAGTTAACTTTTCAATGACTATTACAGTGTCCCATTGGTTCCATTACTTACTGCAACAAATTATTGTATGGGACATCAATGGTGTAGTAGAGACACTTTTCTAATGCCAAAGGAAATCAAGCAGTTAAGGTTTTATAAATAATGTTCTTTTTGGATTTTTGGTGCAGTCTCAAAGGCTGTGAAAAAAATGTCCAGGACAGCTCCGCACAAGAGTGCCCTACATCAGTATCATTACCCTGAATTACAGCCCATGTGTTGCACCATGATACACATGATATAGCACATTTACAAACCACATGGGAGCACTGTCCCTTGGGGGCCCAGAAGACCACACGTAGTAAGCCACAAAATAAACAAGATACCACTTTTATGTTGAAAGGCAGGGGGAGCCCGGAGCAGTCTGGCCCCCTGAGTGACTACCGGTGGCTAATCTGCCCCAAAAAGTGTTTTGTTACTAATCAGCGGCTCATTATGCCCACTCATCTCCATGCAAATCTCATCATTATGTCTCTGACAGAGAGAGGGGGAAAAAGCTAGCAGCTGGTGCTGGCTGCACATGGCCATGTAGCAGACAGTCTCTCTCTCTCTCTCTCTCTCTCTCTCTCTCTCTCTCTCTCTCTCTCTCTCTCTCTCTCTCTCTCTCTCTCTCTCTCTCTCTCTCTCTCTCTCTCTCTCTCTCTCTCTCTCTCTCTCTCTCTCTCTCTCTCTCTCTCTCACGCCCACTGCCCCTCAACCTCAACCCCAACCCGCTCACCAAAAAGGAACTTGCAGTCAGCCAAGAGGCTTCCCAGAGTGAGAGAGTGAGAGAAAGGAAGAGATATAGATAAAAATAGAGAACGAGAGAGAGACACACACACACAAAAGGCCGAAAGGTTCCCAGACTCCTACAGAGAAAGAGAGAGAGAGAGAGAGAGAGAGAGAGAGAGAGAGAGAGAGAGAGAGAAGAAAAGAGAGAAAATGGTCAAGCTTATAAGAAAGAGAGAGAGAGAGAAAGAGAGAGCGCAAGACAGAGAGGGGAAAATATAGAAAAAGAGAGAGGGGAAAAGATAGAAAGCGAGAGCATGGCCTACTTCATACACAGTTTTTTTCTTGCGTACCTGTTTTCCTGTTCTTCTTGGGATGCAGGCCCATGCTCTTATGGCTCCTCTTGTGTTTCTTTGATATTACGCCGCTGCCGCCTTGGGAGTCTTTGTGTCGCTTCTGACCGGCCGACGCTGCTGCCAATAGCAATGAAACAGATGAAGGCACATGAGAGGCATGCCAAATTACACCACACTTCGGCTTTTGGGACACACATAAGAGACCGCTGACAAAAAAATTATGACTTAGTTCCACATTTTTCGAAATCATTTATTGACGGTCATTTTTTGTCATGTGTTTCGATTAAGCTAAATGAACCCATTGAAACCTAAGGCACCTGCAAAAACACGCCTGCTGAATGTCTAAGGCCTTTTTTTTGGGAAAAAGTGCCCTCAGCCAATAGAAACCTGAATATCTCAGCCTCCAAAGCACATATAAACATGAAATGAGTTGCATTTACACGTAAAAACTAGCACCCTCATCTTGCATTTGAATTCATTCAATATACCCACATTTTTTATAAAACACTTAAATCTCAAGAGCCTATGTCGCTGCAGGCACCTAGGTAAAAGCAGCGTATACATGGGTTTACCGTTTGTAAACAATCCCTGGCTGCGCACTGTTCAAGCCCTGATTGTTGGAAACTGCTGTCACTCAAAAAATACGCTCATGTGGTTGGCTGCTTGACCCACCTCATATCGCCAATGTTTGTGAATGGAAAACCCAAGTATACACAGCATCAGGACCCCGTTTCTCCAGTTAGCAACTGACTTGGTTGCCAATGGGAATTTACATTGCAACCAAGTAAGTTGTTAACTTAGTTAGCAACGGCGTTGTCGAGAAACTCACGCCTGGTTTAAATGGGTTAAAGGGCGTTAAGACTCTACTCCTGGTTCTATCCTTGCAGTCTTCCTGTCTTTCCTCACCTTTGGATTTCTGCTCGCTCTCCTGCTGACTGCTGTTGCTGAGCTCCAGGCTGCAGTTGCTGTTACTGTTGCAGGAGAGGCTGAGAGGGTCGAACACTGTCGCCACCGCCACCGCCGCCGCTGCTGCCTTGGAGGGTGGAGAGGGAGAACCAGCCCCCCTCTCCTCCTCCTCCTCTTCCTCCTCCTCCTCCTCCTCCTCCTCCTGCAGGGGAGTTCGCTCCATCTCCTGCAGCTCGCCCCCGAGACTCTCCACCTCCACCGTGCTGCTGTCCGACTCGCTGCGGCCTAGCCGGCTCTCATCCACCAGCAGCGGCCCCACGGCCGATGGGGACCCCACTGCCACAGGGGACCCCGAGTTGGAGGCCGCGGTGGCAGTGGTGGTGGTGGTGGTGGTGGTGGACGGGGCCATGGTGGGTGCAGAGGGGGTAAGCACGGGGCTGCTGCTGCTGCAGGTGGTGGCTGGTGTCCGACTGGGGTTCTCCAGGGGACCCCCACTGCTGCCGCTGCCGCCGCTGCTGCTGAGGGCAGGGGACTCGGGGGTGGTGGGCGGCGTGTTGAGGACAGAGTTGCTGCCGCTGCTGCAGGGGTACTCCTCCCGCATCTTCTCCTCCTCCTCCTCTTCCTCCTCCATCTTGTCCTCCTCCATCTCCACCTCCTCCTCAGCCTCGGCGTGTTCCATGTCCTCCTCCTCCTCCATGGCTTCGTTCTCCGCGTCAGGCTCGGCCTCGGTGTCGCGGTCCGCGTCGTCGCCACACTCGTCCGGGCCGGCCTCCGCGGTCGGGGGAGGGGGCGAGTTCTGGGCCTCCGTGTCCGAGTCGGAGAAGAGCTCCTTCAGGGTCTTCTTGGGCCACTGGGGCTGGATGCTGGACCACACGTCCTTCTGGCCTTTGGTCCGGCAGCCCATGGGACGCTCCTCGCCACCCGCCGCCGCCCCCGACGGCGACGACGACGAAGACGTCGCCAACTTGGCCCGCTTCTCTGGAATCTCCCAGAAGGCCGAGGAGGCGGAAGAGGAGGATGCCGACGAGCGCCCGCCGCCGCCGCCGCCGCCGCCTTTGGACTTCTCCTTCAGGCCGTTGTACTTCTTGGTGGGGGAGGCTTTGGTTTTGGGGTGCCCCCTTGACGACGAAGAGGTTGAGCCGTCCTTGGCAGGGGTTTCGGCGCCGGCGGTGGGGCGGCTCCTACTGCTCTCGTCCTCAGAGCTGCTGCTGGAGGCGTCGGCCCTCCCCTGTAGCGATGCCCGCTCCCGGTCCTCTCCTCCGGGCTTCTTGGGCGATGTGCCGCTGGGCAGCCAGTCTCCCCCTCCAGTCCTGCTGCTCCGGGGCTTCGACTCTCTCTTCGCCACCTGGTTCTTTGGGGTGCGCTCCGCCGGGGTACCTTCAGACTTCCTCTTGTTGCGTTGTCCACTCTCGGCGGTCTCGGGTTCGAAGGGCCCCCGGCGTTTAGCGGCCGGGCCCAGCTCGGGGGATTCTTGGCAGCAGGCCGCCTCTTTGGCGCTGGCCGGCGATCCAGCCGCCATCGCTGCCGAGGCTGTCGAAGAGCCTTTGAAGACGCCTGCTGGCAGGGAGCCGCCCTCCCAGCGCTCCAGTGCGTGGTGTGGGGAGGAGGAAGGGTGGCCCTTCCGGTGACTTCCGCGGCCCGACGGACCCTCCAGGCGGTCATTGGCAGCCTCGTCCTCGTCCCTCTCGCTATCGTCCGAGGAGGTCTCCGAACCTGCATGAGCACAACACAGGGTCAGAACCTATTATATTATGGAGTTTCTTCAATGACCCTTTTATAATATGGTCTCTCCTGTGAACTCTAAGCTCTTTGCAGGACATAAAAGACAAGACACCAACAAGCACAGGGCTGCGAAAACAAAGAGAGACCAAGAGTCTATTTTACTGCAATCTAGGTCCAGTGATCCATTTGAAATAAGAAAATAATTGATTTGATGATTGATTTGATCTCAACCAACTAAACCAACAACCATGTTAGCCTGATATATTTTTTAATTTGCAGTTGAGCTACAGGTGGTTTCTTCTTACTACACCAGTCCAGGTGCCTCATATGAGACAGCATCACAGGACTGACATGCTTTACCCTCCACAGTAAATGCTCTCAAGAGAAGACTGATTCTTGGTTTTTTTTCTGCAATGGATATGGAATATGGAGATTAGGGTTAAAAATGGTCCCTGGTACCTGGTCATAAAGGCATCTGACTTTGCAACGTGCCCTCTAAAATTTGGGATTCTTGCAGACTTTTTGCCTTACTGTTTACTTACTGATGATGACAGCAAAGCCATGCATCAGCTACACCTGCCTAGCAGGCCATGGAGAAATGAGCTAGGGTTTTTTTTGTGCTTTTTTTTTTTGCTGGTTACCTTTGTCGTCGCAGTCTCCCATCTTTGGGAAAACATCTCTGCTGGCGTTTGGTTTTGACGATCGGTTGACACGGTTATTTTTAGAGGGCGTCATATCCTCTTTGTCGCTCAGTCGCTCTATTCTGTCTCTTTCCTTTTCCGTTTTGTTCTGAAATATCAGGGGTGAGAAAGTCAGATTGTTGTGCATGAAGCTTTGTGTTTTATTAAGAAAATATACATAAAAAAGAGGCACACTACCCACCTTTATTTTTTTGCGATGCTTCACTTTAGGTACATTCTTGTTGACTGGCCGCACAATCTTATCCGCTTTGACCCATTCGTCATACCTGGTCGAGAAATGGACAAAAAAATAAACCCAATGATCAGCTAAAGAAGCAAAATGGCTGTTGTTTGTACATGAACACCACAAAGTGATGGAGCAGCACAATCATACATACGGTAAGTCACCAAGCATGGCAGTTCAGTCACACATACTCGAAACAACATACAAACACAAGCAAGAAGGCCTTAAACTGCAGGGAAAGAAAATTAGACAGTCTTTTCCAACATAACAAAACCAACACAGATAAATAAAAAAAAAGAAAACAAAGAAAACAAAAGGATTGTCAACAGGCACCTATTGATTAGCAAAGCCCACAAAATCACAAGAACATCTACATCATCCTACACGTTTAACCAACAAAATATGAATCAGACAAGCAAGGCCATTGCCCCTTTTCTACACAGTCCATCTAGCTACTTTTAAGGACCTGGCTAGAAAGCTGGAGTTGCTCTCTATCTAAAGGCGTTCACACTTTACTGTTGAGTAAAACCTCAAGGGGATATGACATCATGATGCCCTACTCCACAATAGCACAGCAGCACTGACACAGGCGGCAGCATTACACGCACACGCACACGCGCGCACACGCGCACGCACA
Source organism: Engraulis encrasicolus (assembly GCF_034702125.1). NCBI lineage: Eukaryota > Metazoa > Chordata > Actinopteri > Clupeiformes > Engraulidae > Engraulis > Engraulis encrasicolus. Next base: position 4,106,691 of record NC_085880.1, read on the forward strand.
CGCGCACGCGCACGCACACGCACACGCACACGCACACGCACACGCACACGCACACGCACACGCACACACACACGTGGCTGGAGGGGCATCCCAGGGGCATAATACGAGACGTAGTACTAGTGTCTCTCCCTGGATGTCCTCAGTGGGAAACATCAAGGTGCTGGTGCTCGAATGCCAGTTTTTATTTTAAGTCCTTTTTTTTCATTTTCGCTTTCAACCACTAGATGGCCACAGTGCAATCTACTAAGGGGGGAAACAATAACATTGGACTGAATCTGGGGGGTCGGATTTGAAGCAAGAGCAGAAAAATGATGACGTCTTCCCCCAAAGTTTCATTCATGGGGGGGGTGAGGGGGGCAAATTAAGAACCCTACTAGGACAGCCATTCCTGCCATGATTTCTTTGCTCATGTGGGGGGTGGGGGTGGGGGGGGGGGGTGTTATCACAAAATGCAACAGAGGGCAATGCTAGGCACGAGTCCCTGCGAGGTCCCTGCTTACCTGATGTTCCAGCCACAGTAGTGCACCAGGTAGAGCACCTCTTTCCCCTCCAGGTCTGACTCTTTGACTGTGGCTTGGTACGTCTTCTGCTCGCGGCCTCGACCATACCTCACCTGCACCTTCATCCCAGGGGCGTAACACTTTAACTCTTCCCCTTCCTCCTTCTCCTTCTCCTCCTCCTCCCCCATCATCTCCTCCTCCTCCTCCTCCTCCTCCTCCTCCTGACAGCTGCTGTCAGCCCTGCAAGAAAGACAATTCAGCATCTATCCTCCTAGCCCTAGTAGTATGTAATACCCTACTGCAGGCCCTCCTACCCCAACACAACAACCACAACCACAACAACAACAAGAGGAAACAACACAGAACCACCACCACCACCATCACCATCATCACCACAAAGGACCACAACCACCCACCCTTACATCCACCCTTACCCTCCCCTTACTTCCCTCCCAGCCCAGTGGGCCCTTCCCTTCCCTGGCTGGCTGACTGGCTGGCTGGCTGGCTCCCTAGCACTACCTCCTGTCACCACTTCCTCCACCCTGCTCTTATTACAGAGAGCCCAAGTCATGCCCCTCCATGGAACCCACAACTGAACTAACTAATCAGAGTCAACAAAAAAAATCTCTGTATTGAATGCAAATTGGTTGGGGTTTTTTTTGGGAGGGGGTGGTCTTGGGTCCCATGAAGGGGCCGTGACTTTGTGTTTCATACCCACACACACCCTTTGTGTCCACCCCTGTTTGTAAAACTGGATGCTAGATCACCCCCCGCCCATCCTTGCTCTCTCTCTCTCCCTCTCTCTCTCTCTTTCTCTGACATACACTTACAGTACAACTACATCCGCCCAGTCCCACCCAAACACAAACTATATAGACTGACAGACCTGCAGGGCACCCGACAAGTTTTCACAATAACATTACATATTTAAAAGGGCTGTCACAGAAAAAAAGTATTATCTATTCATTTACTTGACAAATGTTCAATTCGAAGTAATATCCAATTCCATCAACACCAATGTGGATTATGATTGATTACGTATGGTTAAATAATTCATATACTACCAGTCACAGTTGGAATGTAAGGGGGATCAGGTGTTGGTCTGTCTGACCTACTACTGATGTCTGATTGTAGTAGGCAGAGAGTATGGGCGCAGAGGTGGGGGTGGGGGGGGGGGGGGTGGCGTTTGGTTGGCACAGGTTGGCAGAGAGTAGGATGGCACAGCAAAGCACAGCAACAGCAGGCTCAGGCCACTACACAGTGGTGTTAGACAGCAGCACAGTCAGAGAGGCTAGATAGGCCCTACACACGCCACGATCTGAGCTTCACACCAAAACACACACATACACATGAACACACATGCACACATGCACGCACGCACGGCACGCCAACACACCCACCTACACGCACACACACACGCACACGCACACGCACACGCACACGCACACGCACACGCACACGCACACACACACACACACACACACACACACACACACACACACAGGGAATGTCCCCAATGTCTTTTGAATATGAACGCAGCTCAAACACTTGCATATGTAAAGGCAGCTGATATTCTCCCTACACTACCTCCAACTTGCAGAGCATCTGCCTGGAGAAACAAAGCAACAGGGACCAACCCGACATGTATGAGAGCTTAAAGTGATACTGTCCCATTTTTGGAAATAAGCTCATACTACACCTCCTCTTGAGTAAGATAATAGGGTTTTACCGTTCTCCTGAACTTTCAACCTTTTTCTGGTTATGGCAGTGCAAGTTTTACCTCCAAGCTAGCAGTTAACATTGAGTCCTATGAGACCAGTTTGCCGACAGCTGGTCTCATAGGACTCAATGTTAACTGCTAGCATGGAGGTCAAATTTGCACTGCCATTCTCAGAGAGCGGTTGAAAGTACAGGATAAAGGTAAAACTCAATTATTTTACTCAAGGGGAGGTGTAATATGAGCTTATTTCCAAAAATGGGACAGTATCACTTTAAGCTAGTGTAGGCAGGACCCAGGATCTATGCTTACTGACTTAAGGCAGGATTTAAGACACTCAAAGCTCTATCGCCCAAAAGGCTATTTATGCATATGCACAACAAAAACTTTAGAGGCAAAGTCAATCCCTATTTCCATGATAATGTGAGTTAAAAGAAAAGATTGAGCCACCACGCAATAGTCTGGAAAGAATAGACAAAACAAAATCCCTATGCTATGTGAAGGAAGCAATATCAAATGCACATCGATATCAGAAATACACTTTCATCCTGGGCCATCACAAACAAACTCCTATTACTCATAACTAGGCCTGACAACAAAATAACAAAACCAAGAAAAGCTGTTGTTACAAATGAAATTTGCAACCATAAAAAACAACCCAACAAATCGATTTCAAACTGAAGAACCAAAGAAAAAAGAAACTATGACAGTGATGTTGACAGTTTAAGACCTTTAAGCACAACAACACAGCACCTTACCACCTATAGCCAAGGGGGCAAACAGAGGGTCAGCCTTAAGAGACTTACTGACAAAGAGACAGTTGACCAGAAAATAAAGCGTTCAAGACAACTACTTTACTACTAGCCGATAGCGATAACAGAAAAGCAGAAAGCAGGGAGCGTTTGGAAGATGCCTCTGCTGTGGTAGGCGGGGAAGACAGATGTAGTGGTATTTTTAGGCAGAATTCCAGCCAATTTCAACATGCAGTTGTATTGCTCACTCTACCCTTGACTTGTCAATGACAGAGGACACAATTTATTTGTTCAGCTAATGGGAGCATGGGTTTGTTAGTTTACATATTGTTTGAAATGTCTGAACACATTCCCAATCCAATCATTCCAAAAGAGAAGAAGCATCATTAGACACGGACAACACAGCACTAACTCTTCATATTATATCTGGAGTATGTTTAAAGCGATTCAAACTATGGTATATGTAAGCCAGGGATGGGGAACCTTTTTCATTCAAAGGGCCACTTCCAATTGCTTCCAAGGGCCATACTACTATGAACACAAACCAGGATTTCACCCTGCTCTTCAGGCCTACATAAAAGGCAGCCACCTTTACAACAGACCCCACCTTCTCTAGGTCCCCTGAAATATAACTTGATTGTATTGCAAATGTAATTTCTATTGATTCCTTTGCAAAACATGTCATGTTTCATGTAAAGCTACATAACATTAAAATTATAGCGGTGGCCAGATAAGGCGGCCCTCGAGACATAGGTTCCCCACCCCTGATAAACAAACTCATGCTCCCATTTTTTCCCAGGACATTGGAGAGGACCGAGCCAAAACTACTGACAAGTGAAAGGTAGAGTGCAACTGCATGTTGAGATTAGGCCGGAATTCCCATTTAAGTGGTTTCAAATCTAAGCATTTTAGGAAATATGGGATAATCAATGTATACTGGCTGGTATATCTATTTCAAAGACAGGAGAGGAGAGAAGAAATGGCAGAAAAAGGAGAGAGAATACAGAAGTGGGGATGGAAAGCATAGGCGCGAGAGAGAGAGAGAGAGAGAGAGAGAGAGAGAGAGAGAGAGAGAGAGAGAGAGAGAGAGAGAGAGAGAGAGAGAGAGAGAGAGAGAGAGAGAGAGAGAGAGAGAGAGAGAGAGAGGGCATTACAGAAAAAGGGGGGAGCTAAAAAGAGAGAGGGGGAGAGCAGAGGGAGAACATAAGGAGAGAATATCAGAGAGAGCTTAAGAGAGCATTCCAGCAAATAAGAGTGAGAGGGTAGATCATGAGAAAGAGTGAGAGTGAGAGAGAGAGAGCGTGAGCAAGAACACAAGAGAGAGTGAGAGCAAGAACGAGAGAGAGAGAGCGAGAGAGAGAGAGAGAGAGAGAGAGAGAAAGAGAGAGAGAGCTTGGACGCGGGGAGCTCTTTGCGTACTGCAAAGCATGCAGTAGTAGTAGTAGTCATGCGTAGGCTACCCGAGTTTTGTGTTTGGGCCGACTGGGGCAGCCATGCAGACGGCTGGCTGGAGCACTTGAGAGGGGTGGTGGTGGTGGTATTACAGTAGAGAGGCCTCCCCCAAACAAGCCTCCAGCCATACTGATGGCGTACAGTGCATCAAACGCCAGTGACACAGCACTCCTCTCTCTCTTCCTCCCTTCCTCCTTTTCTGTCTCTCTCTTATTCTGTTTTCTCTCTCACTTTCTCTCTCAGAGGGCCCACAGAGCCATGCACTGCACACACAAGACACAGGGTTCTTTCCCTTATCCTGACTACTGTCCTGCCGCGTGCTTGTGGCCTTGTGATGACGTCGCAAGACGTCACTGACGACAGAAGTTTAATTCAATGTCTCGGAAAAAAAGCGAAATTCAAAAGGTAATTCCCCCCATTCAACATCCCGATAGCAAATGAGAAAAAGTCCCCCGAAAAAAGTTGCTGTGGCTAGGCTGACAGCGGGGAAAATGTTCTCCATGGAGGCGAGGCATGAGCAAACAAGAGGCCACAAGCTCAGGTCGAGGACGGGAGTTAGGATAATGGACTGCACCCACAGTGTGTACACTAGAAAATATTGCAAGCCAGTAAAACGTGAAAGAGTAAGTTGCCCTGCTGCCTGAAGTTTGCAAGTTAACTCAACTCGATGCTTGACTCAACTCGAGGCTCTCAAGTTGAGTTCACTTACAATCTTAAGGCAGCAGGGCAACTTACTTTTTTACGTTTAACTGTCTGCACTGCTTTACAGTGTATGGTTCCTCTCAAGGGGGAAGCCACAGGAATGTGTATTAGGTCCACCTACCCGGACAGATCCTTGTTATCCGACTCGTAGAGCTCCGTTTTCACGCCATGCTCTCCGCGCTCTCCTCCCAGTTCCGTCTTCCGCCTGTGGCCCATTCCGTTTTTGCCTTTCCTCTCCTCTTCGTCGTCATCATCATCTTCATCATCATCTTCCTCATCCCGGTGGGGCTCCTCTTTCGTGAGCGTCTTGTGGATGCTCTCAGCTGCCCTGTCTGCGTTTTGGTGTGGGCCGCCCACGTCTGCTCTCTCCTCCTGTGTAGGGTTGAGGGCACACAGCAAAGTGGTACACTGAGCGCGTGGTATTTCTGTTTGTAAATTTGTGCTGCATGCTGCTGTGGTTGGATTCATCACAAGCACTGCAAGTGCCAAATCAGCAGACTGACTTTATTACTGCAACACTGTGCTTCTGTTAGTAACTGTACAATACGTATGTAACTATACAACTGCATAATAAGACTTTTCATGCAGATGGCGATCTAACTAACTATTTGCTGAAAAAGCTCAGCTACATCACAGCAACATTGCTACTACGTTGTAGACATATTAAGACTTGATCATTTTACCATTTTGGTAAATACAAGCTTATCTAGTGTGAGTAGGTCAAGGTATACATCCAGACTGAGAGCGCACTGGATAAAATGTCTGTATAGATTTTAATTCTTATATTTTGCTCTTCTTTTGTGTTGTTTCTGTTTGATTGTCCTGGTCTGTCCTGATGTGTTTTTTGTACTATCTGTATTTTTGTGGATTTGGAAAAAAACAGAGAATTGAGAGCTGAACGCAGAAGTTAACATAAATGATTAATTGTGGCTATTTTTACTCAATAAGAGTACCTTGATAGCAGAGCGTGAGTTTGGAGTGAGTACCCATACAGTATAAAACAGCATCTGTTGGCTGTGAACTCAGCTGTCAGTGATCTCAATGACTACAGGAAAAGGCTGCTGCTGTGGTGTTAGCCATTGAGTCTTAAATAGGCGCCCACCACCCTGCCTCTCTGTCAGTCACTCATAAGGAATAGAAGAGACAAGCATCAAGGCTTTCTAATGCAGGATAGTGGGACGTGGTGTGCAGTGCGGTGCAGTCAGAGAGGGGGAAATCACACTCACACTCCCTCTCTCTCAGACAGACACACACAAGCACACGCACACGCACACGCACACACCTCACCTTTATGGCTAGCTTTGTGGTGCTACTGGACTCCCTGTCCTTGCCAGGCCTGTGCTCCTCCCCAGGGCCCGTGTGCTTCGCTGGGGTAACCCGGCTACTGCCGCTCCCTGGTCCTCCCTGCTCGGCGGCGGCGGCCGGCTTGCCCTCTGCCTTGGCGGCGGGCGGCTTGTCCCCCTTCAGAGGGAGGTCCATGCGGAAGGTGATGCCCGTGGAGGTGCAGTACTCCTCAAAGCCATACAGGTACCTGGGGAGGGGATGGGAGGGGAGGGGAGGAGAGAGGAGGTTAACCCAGGCAGGGTGGTGAACCAGTGACACACTTACAGTTTGTACCAGTGATTCTCAATCTTTTTTTGGGGGGGGAAGCCCCCTTAACCTCATCATAAGCCTGCCAACCCCCCCCAACACACACACACACACACACACACACACACACTTATTAAATGAATAAGAGTAGAACCCCCGTTGAGAAATACTACCTTATATACTACAGCTCAAGTCACGCCTCCTCTCGGTCCTGTACAGGCCAATCTCATTTAGGAATATGCAAGTGTTTACTATTCATGTAATGCTTTACACAAAATACTATATCTCTCTTACACACACACACATGTGCTACATGTAAACACACACTCTGGCACATTCTAGAAAACACAGAGGTCCGATGACTGCGTTATCAACCTGCCAGTGGTGTTGCAATGTCGTCCCAAATTACAACACTCTAGTCAAACACACTCAACACTAACCTTACACAAATCAATCAATACATTCACAAAAGTCAGCTTAAAAATGAACTAGGTAATGTTGTGTTAGTGCCAACGAGCATAGTATAGCATTTGGCTAACAAGAGGGAGCTGGCTCAGTTATCTTGGCGCGTTTATACGTACACACAGACACAGACACAGACACAGACACAGACAACACACAGACACACACACACAGACACACACACACACACACGACACACGACACACAGTGAGTGTTTCCTAGAGGCCTGGGCAGCAGAAGTGGTCGTCAGATCATCATTTGGGCAGTGACAGGCTCCTCGAGCATACACTGAGAGCCAGATAGCGATGAGTTGAGGACAGGAGCAGTGCACTACACTAACACTGCTGCCACTCACCAAGACATCACGACACCAGGCTAATGAGCACGGCACTACAGCATTACTCACTTGCCTCAGCGCTCCATGTGTGTGTGTGTATGTGTGTGTGTGTGTGTGTGTGTGTGTGTGTGTGTGTGTGTGTGTGTGTGTGTGTGTGTGTGTGTGTGTGTGTGTGTGTGTGTGTGTGTGTGTGTGTGTGTGTGTGTGCTACAGCAAGACAGGTACTGGTATAGGTATGTAGTCTGTCAGCCTATCATTTGACCTCTTCCACAATGTTTGGATCTTGTACTCCTTGCTTGTCTCTTGGATCCAAATAAAAGAAATGTGTTAATATAAGAGTGTGTTTGTGTGCAAAAACGAGAGGCTTAGCACAGCCCAGAATCAATGGGAGCACAAAACAGCTCACTTTTCAAAGGTTAACAACAAGTGAAAAAAAAATAAAAAGAAGAAAGGTTGGTAGTGTGTGCAAGGTGCAATTTGTGCAGTGATGTAGGGGGGTCATGGTGGGGATGTACGTACATTACATTACATTACATTACATTCAGCATTTGCTTTCCTCCGAAATGACAAGCAACAAAAGAGAACATAATCAGCGACATGCAATGTGTTGGGAAATAACAAATGTACGTACTTCCTGTAGGCGCACTTGACGTTGTATCCTGCGGCGGAGTTGAGGACGGGAATGCCCAGGTCCTGATACACCTGCTTCCACACAGAGCCGCTGTCAATCTGTAGACGCCACAGGAGACAACACAGACGTTGGAACACATGTTGGAACAAGGAGCGCGAATAATAATCGATTTGTATATCGATGCATCGATCCTACAGTTGGCGATTCAATTAATCGTTTCGTCCAGAAGAGAATCGATTCATTGATATTAATGGATTTTGTCGTTATATTTTGAGAGCCAATTTATTTTGCTCATGCAGTAATAATAATACTTAGTGCAATAACAATGTTCCTCGACTAAAATGCATGGTGATATTTCAGATTTTGTTAATTTATTTAACATTTCACACAAGCCTAGCTTGTAAGGTAAAAAAATAAACCACTGATTTGAAGCGAATCAATTCTAAGTATTGAAATTAATCAAATCATTGGCCTAACAAATTGAATCAAATCAAATTGCCATGAAGGCTCTGATTTACACCCTTATTTAGAACAGACCAGTGAACAAAACTAACCATTTTGCTTTAACTACTTTAAAAAATATATATTTATTTTCTGTTTAGTGACCAATGGGTCATCTCTCCAACACTCCTGCCAGCTGAGCTGAGGGGTGCAAAAAAAGCAAAACAACTCCTCATGACAAAAGGATGCCAGAAGATTGACATATTGTAGGAGGGTCTGTGGTAGTGGGGTCAAATCACAGTGGGAGAACTGTTTTGGTGTGTGTGTGTATATTTCTTCACCACACACACACCTGCACACAGAGCCTGTGGTAATTATTTTGGGATGTCTACACACTTCGCTTTTTGTACTGAGACTGTGGGCTACTCACATCATCGAAACCTCCGAGTTTGTGCACGAGCCTGTAGAGCTTGAAGAGGTTGAGGTTCCTGTAGCCGAGTACGGGTCTCTTGTTAATGGGTGTCCCTGGAGGAAACAGACACACGACCAGCTGCTTACTGACAGGAAACTCTGGCGGCACTTTTAAAAGAGCTGACATTCAAGGATGGATCACTGCATGGGCCTAGCAGGCCTATCGGGCCCAGGCCCAGGGGCCCAAGAGCCAAGGGGGCCCTGAAGCTCAAGCCTCCGCGCTACAAAAAACACTCAATTATTGATCTATATAGATTTTCTGATAGTGGTAAAAGTGCACTTTTTACTACAGCATTTTCACTTTTTCTCAGGGGAGGAAACACCCCCGAACCTCCAGCAACAAAGGCTCTAAAATCTTGGCAAAACGCCTAAATCTTTTGGGACCTAGCTATTCCATGGAGAGGGGCCTTTCTCTTTTGTCAGACCCAAGGGCCCATGAAGTTATAAACAGTCCCTGTTCACATTAGGTTATGAACAAATACATGTGGTGGAAACCAAGCAGCATCAAAGTTAAGTTACACTTTCGTGACACCACACCTAGGTTTAATAAAAAAAAAGGTAAAATAGAGTAACCATACGTGACGTGCAATTACACTCTACCATGGAATTACTGCATGTGCGGTGCAACTACATACAGTAATATTACTTCTAAAGAACACATTCTATTACATAATAATATAACCTGTATATATTACATGATAAACTTCCGTAAGAATAACCCGTAGCCTCGTAATGTGCACCGTTCCGCAAGTGAAACGCATTACTATTAGTTGAAAAGACTTTACTGCCCTACTGCTACTGTAGTAGTAGTACTGCTGTCACTACTACTACTGCTGCTACAACTACTGCTACTGCTACTACTACTGCTATTACTATTACTACACGTTCTACTGACAGGTATTCATAGCGTCTTTACTACATTGTGACATGGTTTTTAACAATAAATTCATATCATGGGCTGTGTATTTACATGGCATAGCTAAAAGCTGACCTCGAAGCGAAACAAGCTGCTTGTTTGTAATAGAAGGTTGTTGAGCAGCCTTGAGATGACTGAATTAGACTTTATTAGTTGTGTTAGAATTTAAGTACATTATACACATACAAGTCCAAATGGCGTTATTCAATGGTGGTCTAAAAAATTGCTGAGTAGCCCTAAAAATGTTGTAAGCTTTGCTGCGTTGTCATTAAAAATGTAGAACTCATTCAGCCGTCACTGGCCTCAAAAGAACGCAGGGCAGCCCCCCTGTCCTTCACAAGCTTTCAGAAATGCTGATGGTGAACAAATGGAATGCATTTCTCTCTCACACGCATGCACGCGCGCGCACACACACACACACACACACTCTCACCAAAGTGAAACAGAGTGTGAATGTTGCACATTATTCCCGGTTGTCAACACTGAATACAGTCAGTGGTGAAAAGCAGATGTATGAATGGACTGCATGCATGCTGGGTGAGATTTTTCCCTTTCATTTGTGGCAGGAGGGCCAGAGTAGGGATAGTAGTTATTTCAAGCCAAGCCAGGCAGTTCTTGAGGTGCCTTGAGGTGCATGCAGAAAACTACACGATTATTAAGATGTTTCCCCCCCTTTCATGTTTGAAAGTTTTTCATCCCAGAAAGTCATGAGTAGATACAAGTGAGCATGACTGCTCAATTACTATTCAAAATTAGTCAGTCCAGATTTTGCAAGCATGGCTTTCAACACAGAGACCATGGAAGTGGTCTCATTTAAGCGTTGGCTGACTGGTGAATATTACTACTTAACTTGAAATGGCTGTCTAGTATGGCTTTAAGTCAAGTCAAGTCAAGTAGGTTTTATTGTCAATTTCTTTACATGCACTGGTCATACAAAGAATTTGAAATTACATTTCTTGCTTTCCCATACAGACATAGACTAATCTAGGTAAGGACATAGACAGTATAGACATAGACAGTACTTATACATGGACTTAAGAAAGTATGGACATAGACAGTGCTCATACAGACATTTAAAGTGCAAGACTGGACAACAGAAGACTTGTAGAGGACATACATTAAGAGGTAATTGTTGTGCTTTTGTGCTTTTCCTAAAAAGTCCTTTATAGCGTTCTGACATAGTAATAGTAAGCTTTAAGACAAAGGCTCACCTCGATCCTCCATGAACTTGTACAACTGTTGAAGAAAACTCTCTCGCTCCTCTGGGAAAGGCTCCACTTCCTCCTGTAGAGAGAGGAAGAGGGAGAGAGGGGGGGGGGGGGGGAAAAAAAAAAGAACAATGATGATACTTGCCATCTTCTCTTTTTTTCACATTTGCGTTATTTTATGTTCTGTACCTGCAGCAATTTGCTTTTTTGGGATGTGCATACACCTTATACGTTTTGATACTTGCCATTAGACCAAACATACGCGCAGAACTCTACGGTCATTTATCTTTACAAGAAAAAAAGACAGACAGCAACAAGCAAAAAAAGAACAAAACTTTGGGAGGGGGCAAATGGAAAGCATCAGCGGGGGGAAACATCTACAAAAAAAATGACAGTGAGAGATGGATCCAAACATAGCCCCCATAGCCTCAAGCAAAGGAAGGAGAAGGAGAGGCAATAGGGAATCGTAGTCTTTTTTTTACCCGCCACTGAACAGGTTGTGATTGTAGCACAAAAAGCGTTGCCGCAGCCCGAGGTGAGAACTGTAATCAATATTATAATGACTGTGTTGAACTTTAGCGCACAACTCTTCCATGGAATTGGCACAATACCTTCCGGACCAGAAACACATTTTTACACTCAACCCGGCACAGTTTTAAAAAAAAAACCTCTAACTTCCATTTATTGCCTTTCTCTGCTTTTTTGGTAAGCTCTTGCACGATTGCAGGTAGGTTGTAACTCTACACCGTTAAATAATGAGGGCAGCATACTACACGTTGCTTTGGTTATCAAAGTGCAATCAAGAACTGTTCAGCAATTGAAGCTAATACGGCAGACAACACTAATGTTGCCAATTAGCTTGCACTGCAACAAGGTACAGGAAGAGTAGCGCAAACTAGCGTAAAGAATAAGGGAAAATACGTAGTCTGTGTGCTTCTGTAGACAATCCGGTGCAACCAGGTTAGAACCAGGGCAGTGCAAGAGGTAAATAGAAGCACTGATGTATTATTGTGTTGAAAGTAGAGATGCACCGGATCCAAGATCGGGTTCCGGTTCTGGATCCGGCCGGATAATAGGGTTTTTCACAGGATCCGGATCCGGTTCCAGGATCCAGTAGCCGAGGCTTTTCAGTCAAAATAGTTTGAGACAACGTGATAAAAAGCGCCCACGTGTGTGAGTAGGCTATGTGTTTCAACCCTTTCGTAGGATCCGGTATCCGGTTCCGGATCCGGCAGGATCTTAAGCAGTGGATCCGGTATCCGGCAGGATCCTAAAAATCAGGATCCGGTGCATCTCTAGTTAAAAGTCAATGGAAGTGATTTTTCTTCCTTATACAGCCATCTTGCAGAGCATTAAAATTCATTGCACCAATTCACCACGGCTGCCCTGCTACACCACGGATACAGATCCGCTGTGTGACCCTCATGATGTGCGCTCAGCCCAAAAGAGAGAAAAAGAGAGATGTGCTTTTCAAGTGTTAGCCTTTTTAAAAACTAAAATCCGGCTTTTGACTAGCTGCCTGATCTTTAGTCTGCTCTGCCTTTAAGAGCACTGCACACAGCAGCATTACATCACCACCATAACAGTTTCCTCGTTGCACAAATCGCAAACGGCTAACATTTGCAAGTGTGATTAAATCTAATGTGTGTGCATGTTTGACCAGGCAGCCCCCTCGGCTCTTTAAAACACTAACCTACGGGGCTGCCAGTGACAGCCGTGACCTACTTTACAACGCCAGGGATGAGCACAGTACAGACTGCAGCAAGCAAGCAAGCGAAATTCAAACAGGCTACGCTGGCATTATCTTAAAAAAAATAAAAAATAAACGAATTACACTTCTACTCTTCTGTGTGTGTGTGTGTGTGTGTGTGTGTGTGTGTGTGTGTGTGTGTGTGTGTGTGTGTGTGTGTGTGTGTGGTGAAAAAGATAAAGGAAAAAGAGAGACTGTGCGAGAACAGGAAAACAGAAGGTAAACAGAAGAGACAGATAGGTGTGTGTGTGTGTGTGTGTGTGTGTGTGTGTGTGTGTGTGTGTGTGTGTGTGTGTGTGTGTGTGTGTGTGTGTGTGTGTGTGTGTGTGATTATACCTCTTCCTCTTCGCTGCTGCCATCGTCATCCTGCTCCTCCTCCTCCTCGTCTTCATCTTCCTCGCTGCTGGAGCTCTCGTCCTTCACCTCCGTCCGCCAGCTGCTGGGGACAGCACCGCTCCGCTTAAAGTCCCACGCTGCCTCAAGAGCTGCAGCAGAGAAGGGAGAGAGAGAGAGAGAGAGAGAGAGAGAGAGAGAGAGAGAGAGAGAGAGAGAGAGAGAGAGAGAGAGAGAGAGAGACAGAGAGACAGAGAGACAGAGAGACAGACAGAGAGACAGAGAGGAGGGAGGGTGAGCGAGAGCGAGAGACAGTGTGTTTAGACAGTGACAGAGGGAGATAGACAGACAGACAGAGAGAGAGAGAGAGAGAGAGAGAGAGAGAGAGAGAGAGAGAGAGAGAGAGAGACGTCATTTCAAAACGCTCACAAACCCTGTGAGTTCATCCAACCCCCACTGCATCACAGAAAGCCACTTAACACAGGGTGTTATTTACGAAAACCCACAGTGGTTTGGGGAATAAATAAATAACAAAAGAAGCCGACAGGCAAATACACACTTAGCTAGCATCAACATCATCAGAGCAAAGGTGACCCAAATACAAAATGTGATCTCTGCATCGCAGGCAGCATAATAATAAACAAGTTTGCAGATCCTCGGGAGTCATCCGGGGTAAGTGAATGGAAATCAGTGTGTGTGTCCCGTTCCCATTCGGCTCTGTGGTGCCCTTGCGCGGTCTGCTAACGCACCACCCTCTTAGGTCTTAGTCACACTCTAATTCCGATCTGAGTCATAACAGGCAGGGATAAAAAAAACAATGGTCACCTGCTGCCCTCCCGAACCGCCACAAGGAACATAACAGGAAAGCAGGCCCAGAAACACAATGCTGTTTTGCAGATGCTAGTGCGGAGAGAACTGGTAGCGTGATGGAGATGGGTGGAGTAGCTCATGGACCATAGGAAGGATTGAAGTACAACTGTAAGTGCCTGGCAGTCGTGGCCTAGTGTTTAGGGAGGTGGTCTTAAGATCAGAAGGTTGTAGGTTCTAATCCCACCTTTGCCTCTCTCCCTACACCTCCATCCATGGCTGAGGTGCCCTTGAGCAAGGCAATTGACCCTACACTGCTCCAGGGACTGTAACCAAACCTCTGTAAATAACTGTAAGTTGCTTTTGGATAAAAGCGTCAGAAAAAAATCCTGAAACACAATACTGTTTTTCAGACACTAGTTAGGACAGACATTGTAGTGTTGGTGATGAGGGATAGAGTAGGGAGCGAAGCAAGGGGACACAGCAGAGTGACAAAGAATGAGAGTGTCAAAAAAATGCTGTTTCTCATCCTCTCTGGGAAAAGGCGGTGTTGTGGTGCAGATAGTGTACGGAGGATGGAGAGTGCTGGAGATAAGAGTGCGGGGAGACCTGTGAAGCAAAGGAGGGGGATGCAGCGTAGCAGCAAGCCCCAAACATAACGCTGTTTTCCAGCCGCTAGTTTGGAGATAGAGGAATAGAGGCTTGTGGAGCAGAGCGAAGGAGAGAGGCGGCACAGTGACAGACGGAGCAGTGCGGTGTGCGTGGAGCGCTTCTCGCACCGGAATACACACCATGCTCAGAGGTGTCGCCGGCCCCTGCAAAGCATTGCTCCCCTAATGAGCGCCAGAGTGCGCGCACAGACACACACACACGCGCACACACACGCACCCGCACAGACATACACATACATGCGCACACACATGCAGACACACATGCAGACACACACACACACACGCACACACGCGCGCACGCAGACACACACACACACATGCGCACGCAGACACACACGCGCACGCAGATACACACACACACGCGCGCGCACGCAGACACACACACACACGCACGCACGCAGACACACACACACACAGACACACACACGCACGCACTCACGCACGCACACACATGCACACACACAGAGACACACACACGCACGCACGCACTCACTCACACACACTGCCTCCCACAAATGCAGCCTGCTTGCTGCTGCATGACAAGAGATAGGAGACTGTGTGAAAGCCCCTAGGAGACTAGATCTCATGAATCTGCCGTCTTCTCCTGTCACCTGTGCACCCAGTGAGACACGGGAGCATCTCTGCACAGTTGGAGATTTGCTCAAAATGAAAATTCGTTTTTGATCTTGTGTTTTTGCGCGTCTTGCCTGTTTCGATTATGATTTCTGTACTGTACATTGTGATTGCATTTCTTTTAAGCAGCGCACTTCAAAACGCATCCATTGTACATCAAATCCAGTCCGACTGAGATGTGAAGGGGGACAAACGTGCGTCTCAGCAGCAGCGCTCCAAAACAAAGTCAGGAAGTAATCAAATGGACATTTGGGCCGGTTGCCAGCTGTCAGCGCCGTGCCTTTGGTCTTCAAGGAAGCGTGCTCTCTCTCTCTCTCACTCACCTGCTTTCAGAGCCGAGTCCACCTTGGGTGTCCACTCCTCATCCAGTTCTCTGACGTCCTTCCGTAAAACAGTGGTGCTGCAAGACAAAACCAAACAGTGGCTTCAGGACAAGACATTTTTATATTAGGTGAAAAAAAAACTTGTCTTGACCAAGGCACTCCACTCCAAATCTTTCCTGGAGGACAACTTATTGTGTGTGTCCATATTAAAAGAACAAGGCTGCTCTACAGGTGCTGTAACTACATAAACATGCAGTGCTTTTCATAAAACGGCCATACATTTATCATTGTTTATTGGTAAGAGGTATAGACACAAGACAAAGGCAAGAGGCAAGTAAGAGGCATTGTCACAAGACAAAGGAGGTGTAATGAGTTTCATTTGTCGTCTTAACCATGAACATTGTTCCGTGGCCGAATGGTAGGGCACTGGGTTGCTACGCTGGCGACCCTGGTTCGATTCAGGCCAGGGTCATTTGCCAATCCTTCCCCGTCTCTCTCTCCATACTCACTTCCTCTCTCTCCTCGACTATACTGTCAGAAATAAAGGCAAAAAAGCCCTAAAAATAAACATTGTGGACTAAGTAAAATCCTACTGCACCAAAACACTTGCCTCCAAGCCTACAAACATTGTGGCTTTGTAGGGCAGTGCAGTGTGCAGTGATAAAGAATGATGCAGTGGATGATGGGTAACAGCCAGTTTTGCATCAGGGCAAATTGATGCACACACAGTCTTACGAGTGCAGATTTCCTGCATAAGAAACCATTACATTTCCAAAATGGCCAAAACACCCAAACATATGACTTTCTTCTCTATAGACTTTTCTTGGAACTTAAGATGCACTTGAATTTGATTAAAAGGCAATACAATTTGTGTCCTGTCTGAAATTCAACCATTAATCAACCACAATTGGGACTGTGGTGTTGAGTAATGTAGAGATTCCCTTGAGTGCCCATTTATAGTCCTGCGATTCTTTTCAAAGCATGAAATAAATGACAGCATTTCGCAGAAGGTGTATGTGTGGTTTCCTTTCATATACAGGTCTCTGTGTCTGTGGCTAAGAAGTGATATCGTATGTGCAGAGGTATCCAATAAGCTTAATGGTCCTGCTGATTACCGCATGTCTTCAAATGATACATTACAAGGCGCGAGTACAGCTTTTAAATGCCATATCACAGATAATTATATCCTCAAGAAAATGTAATTTTCACAGCAGATGCATGCTTCAAAAAGCCTTCCTCTGGCCAAGGGATCTTGTCGGTGTGTTGTCAAAATGGCCTACCCATCGAGCTATGAAGCTAGTAGAGTGCAAAGCGTGTTTTAGGGTCGAGGTTTTGTGAACAGGCAACTGGAAGCTCATTTTGACGAAGAAGCCCATTTTGACAGAGCACTCGTCTCTAAACAGCCACAACAAACTCCTGGGTGTGTGAACCCGTTGACACCACGGCTACGGTGCCTTCAGTTGTGCAGCTGAAAAATCCATCTCTCCAGAGTCCGCACTCAGCAGCAACACAAAATAACACTCCTCTACTGTTCTCTCCCAGAACCAGGTGTGAACACTACACTACACCGCACCACACCACACCTCACTACACTGCACCACACCACACCAACGCACTGCTGTGAAACTGCTGCTGTTCACTTTGTCTCTGTCAGAACACTTAAAAGCGACTTTCAATCAGACTCAGATTTGTGCGGGGCCATAAAAACCAGTGACGTGCCGTGACCGTTAGAAACATAAAAGTCTGATATAACTCAATGTCCCTTTCTATTACAGTACACACAAACACGCACACGCACACACACACACACTGCTGTGCAAGCTGACTAGATGCAACCGCAAAGGTCTGATGTTTGCCCAGACATCAAGTAAAACAGCTGTTGTTCCCATGGATGCTCATAACAAAAAGGCAGGAGGACTCGTTTGGCCACGCTTGTTTGAACGAGACAGCACCTCCTGCGCGAGAAGCTGTTGTGCTTAGGTGCTTTGTTTGGCAAACACGCTGCTAGTGTTTTGACTCGTTAGCCAAGACTAGCTGATGTATCTGAGCAGGTTGACCTCCAGCTGACCTGGTCCTGAGAGGGTGAGTGTTAGAATCTGCGTGTGCATTTATGTGTGTACACACATGTATGATGAGCATGACTGTTTGTACATTTAGGTTTTTTTTATTGGGGTCTTAAAAAGGAGTTATACTAAGAGAGAGTACAACCCTACAAAATGTACACAAAATAAAAATTCAGAGGAGTATTTACTTTATCCCTCACAACCACCAGTGTCCACCTCTCTCCCTCTCTCTCTCTCTCTCTCTCTCTCTCTCTCTTTCTCTCTTTCTCTTTCTCTTTCTCTCTCTCTCTCTTTCTCTCTCTCTCTCTTTCTCTCTCTCTCTCTCTCTCTCTCTCTCTCTCTCTCTCTCTCTCTCTCTCTCTCTCTCTCTTTCTCT
>NC_085880.1:4127325-4147325 GCF_034702125.1 Engraulis encrasicolus
TACATTATGTAAAGACTTTCTGTACTTTCCTTTAAACCCATACCCGGCTGCATCGCTTATTCACTGACCTGGGGGGGAAATGTTGTTCGACTTCACCAAACAATGTACAAAGGCTAACAGCGGAACATAAAGATATATCCAAGATTAAAATCCATTCAAAAGCAATCCTGAAGCAAAGCCATTCTTTTCAAAACACATTTTACATTGATACATATAGATAATAATAAAAAGTACAGATAAAAGATCTTAAAGAACTGCAGCATGTCTTCAGCAGAAGCAGGGCTTCCCCCAGCACAATATTGCTGGGCAACAAACACCGACCACCTTGACTATGTCCCCTCAAAAGACAAAGATTTTGTGTTGTGAATGAAATTTCTGAATTTGTTTCACCATAAATGTATACTTTTAGGGGTTTTTCCTCTCATATTTCATATGAAACGGCGCATCATGGCCTCTCCAATGGTGACAGTAATATGTCTCTAACCCCCCACCACCTTGACAAAAATGCTGACAAAAATTCTGCGGGAAACACTGAGAAGAGATGCAAAACGGCGACTCACCAGGGCAGGGTACCAGGATGCCTTCTTCTTGTCTCCCGTGGTGACCGCCTCCACACACACCACCTTGCCAAACAGGTCATCGTTCTGCCGCTGGTCCCCCTCCTCCTCCTCACTGGAGGACGATGACGACTCCTCTTCTTGACTGACGACGAGACACAAGCAGACAAGAGGACAGTCATGCGTCTGGAGGTTACGCCGTAACCTGTTCACACACGGCGTCACTTATGTGCAAACACTGTTTCCACTCAGCCGGAGATGTTTATGGAAGGAGGTGTGCTCAAACCCACATGCATTAGTCTGTCTCTGTCTCTGTCTCTTACACACACGCACACACACGCACGATTGTTTTCACCTCTGATTTGCCCATTCTCAGCACTGCGCCACTACACCAAACACACAGACACTACACTATACTATACTCGCACACAGACACATGCACACACAAGCCAACACAACACCTACACTCGTTTCCCACACATGGCTCCTTTTAACACCATGCCGCCTGCAAATTAATTCCGTCCTTTTCAAAGCTGCCACCGATGTAGTGAGTAGACAGAGCGCTCTGGCATTTGCCAATCTCCCACTAGTCGGCTTTGAGCTGCATGCAGTGCAGTAATACTACCTGAAATTACATAGCACAGTTCATACAACAATCATGCAGCTGTGCTTTCACACAGGCTTTGGTAGCCTTTGAGTCAGTGCCAAGTGATTGAGAGGAGAGGAGAGGAGAGGAGAGGAGAGGAGAGGAGAGGAGAGGAGAGGAGAGGAGAGGAGAGGAGAGGAGAGGAGAGGAGAGGAGAGGAGAGGAGAGGAGAGGAGGAGAAAATTAAGGTGTCTAACAGCTCAACACAAATACACTGTACACAAGACATTATACACATTATTGCACAACATATTAAACATGTAAAATATATATCACAGATTTAGCCATATAACACACATTTACATACATTTAGCCATTGGCAGATCTCTCACACACACACACACACACACACACACACACACACACACACACACACACACACACACACACACACACACACACACACACACAAACGTACGTAAGCACGCACCCACGCTCTGTTGGGCAGCATGGTTCTCAGTATAACACAACCGCAGGCTAAGAGACAGGGAGCTCTGAGCAGACAGGAGGGAGTTCTGGGCTAAGCAATGTGATATGCTGTGCTACACTGCCTGTTTCCCAGTAAGATCAACACACACAGTAGAAGCAGCCCAAGCAGTGTTGCATGTTTCTCACACACCACAGTTGTTAACAAAGGTGGGGCGCTAGGCGGTATCAGACACATTCATGGGAAGCCTACGTATGTTGAGCAGTTTCATATGTAGCAGCACAGTATGATATTGGTTCTCAGTGGGAGCACTATCGGCAGCAGTAGCAGCAGCATCAGCAGTAGCAGCCTCAGACAGTGAGCTGTGCTCTGCTCTGTAAGAAGCAACTAGCTGGCTGGCTCGCACCTCACAAGTGCTGCCTGTGTAGGCTATAACCGCTCTGGATACCGGCTAATTAGGCTACGCACACTGATGACTCCACTCATTTGCTCGCCCGTTCAATATGCTATGTGACTCACCATTCAGTTCTCTCTCTCTCTCTCTCTCTCTCTCTCTCTCTCTCTCTCTCTCTCTCTCTCTCTCTCTCTCTCTCTCTCTCTCTCTCTCTCTCTCTCTCTCTCTCTCTCTCTCCTCTCTCTCTCTCTCTCTCTCTCTCTCTCTCTCTCTCTCTCTCTCTCTCTCTCTCTCTCTCTCTCTCTCTCTCTCATCTATCCTTCTCTTCCTGTCATTCACAGCCGTTTTACTCTTCGTTATTTGCGCCCAGCTATCTGTTTACCACCAAGACGTGTACTCATCGTACACAAGCAAAACACCCTACTTCTGCTCAACATAAACAAACACATGCCCTTCACATTTCATTCATTCCTGCTGACAATTTTCATATTTTGTAAGTTTATAAGTTAGTTTTTTTTGTTAAAGAAAGAAGAAGAAAAAAAAAACACCCACTGTTCTGAAACGGAAAGGGCAAAGGGTTCACAAGTGGACGGGCTTGCTCCGGGCTAGTGTTATTCTGTCAGAAATCCCACTTTTTAAAATAAAAATAGCTCACTATAGAGTGCTGAAGTGTGGACCTGAGGGAATAGAGAGAGAGCCCGGGATTAACCATCATTGCTCCAGGCTGGATAAGTGGCCCATTTGTTTCTCGATCCACAGGGAACAATCCCCCTCCAAAAGTGCAAAGCTCCTCAGTCATTTTCGCAATACTAATAATAATGAAGATGGAAAAACATTGACTTTTCTGCGAATACCATCATGGGAATGAAGTGAGCGGGATTTCCAAGCTTTCCGATGAGGGCCGATGAATGAGGCCCTAGGTCTGCATATGTGACAGGTCCAAGGCCCTCTCTGCTTGCTTCAATTTTGGAGCACTTCTGCCTCTACATGAGCTAGAATGTGTGTGTGTGTGTGTGTGTGTGTGTGTGTGTGTGTGTGTGTGTGTGTGTGTGTGTGTGTGTGTGTGTGTGTGTGTGTGTGTGTGTGTGTGTGTGTGTGTGTATCAAATCGGATCAGTGTATGTCATATTATTCCAGGTGTCATTCTGGGCCTGTTTGAGGAGACACGGACCTTGAGTCTTATCCGCCCTCCGAAATAATTTTAATGTCTTGCAGTTTCACATGAAATATGACACGTTTTGTAAAGAAATGTTAGAAATTACATTTGCAATACAATTAAGTGATATTTTCAGGGGACATGGTGAAGGTGGGGTCTGTTGTGAAGGAGGCCGCCTTCATGATCCTAAAGTGCAGGAGGGAAATCCTGGTTTGTGTTCACAGTATGGCCCTTGGAGGACTTTATACAATTTGAAGTGGCCCCTCGAATGCAAACGATTCCCCACACCTGCTGTGAGTCATTCTAGTTCCTCCCTTTCTTTCCTCCAACCTCACGCCTCAGTGTCGCCCGGACAAATCAATAATATTTCCTGTTGCCAAGCAGTGCAGAGCAGCTTTTTAGGGACTTTCCTCATTCAATATCCTAATTGCAGAGAATCAGAGAATGACTTTTGAATTATGTTTTTGCAAGTTATAACTTTGATTATCAATTATGTTGTGCCTCACGTCTCATGTCCGGAGCACGGCGGAAATTACGTGAGTAGCTAGAATGATTGGCAGCCTGTGTCTACAAAGGCTCCTCCACAACACTTGCATACTCCACTGAAAGATTTTCAATATGGTAGTCAAAGTAGATCATACCACGTGTCAACAATGCAACAAAGTGGGATCAAGTCTGGTCTCCTAAAATGGGCATAGTGGCTTTCCATTGAACTCAATTCCTTTTCCTAGTGTCCTAGTCTGCTAAAGGGGCATGGGTGCCATAGGATTGCAGCTCAGAACCTTATGTCATGTGGATTCCAGAGGACACTCCTTGTGAACCGTCTCTACCTTATCAATCATGTGTCTGTTCCACTTCCCACCTATCCCCTTAGCCCCCTAATCTCATCCTCTGCCCAACCGTCATATCTGCTGACCAGCGCACAATTGGCACGGAATGGGACTGAGGATTCCTGGACCATCAGTGGGGTGTTATGGGCTGCTGGTTAAGACAAAAGACCTCAATTTAAAAGAAGCTTCAAATAGCTTTGAGGCTTGCAGCCACTGTTTCAACCAACACTGGAAAGGCTTTAAATGGGTCACTAGATCTGCCATCATGCTGATAGTATATGTGACAAAGCAAACTAGAAAATCCATAGCAGCAGATTTTTGTTTTGCCTGCCTGGCTGATCTAGCGTCACACCATAGAAAATAATTGTGGCTGGACCATGGATCTGTCCTCCCATCAGAGCACTCTCTCTATGTTGTGAGTCCTTGGGACGGGCTTCCCATGTTTGAAACACTCGCGCGCACACACACACACACGCACACACACACACACACACACACACACACACACACACACAGCATCAAGCAGGAGCTGTGTGATATGACTCACACAACAATGTAAATAAACCTTCAAAGCGTGACATCAACTGCTGAGAGATGGCAAAATGACCCAAGTCTGCATCCGAGCAGCTGCTGTAGTTAATGTTTACAACCTCCTCACGGTAGGTACACATAGACACGAATTTGGCCAAGCGAAGCAAACTTCACCATTCATTCCTATGAGAGAGGCGAAGGCAAGCGAAAGCAAGCGAACAGGAGCGAAGCGAAGCGAAAGCATTAAACCAAGTTTAAAGGGATATGCCACTATTTTGGGGCTTAATACAGTTAAAATCGTTGGCTGAGGTTTATAAAGGTGGTAAATTGTCTTATTTTTCAAGTTAAGCGTTGTCTTGCTTTAAGACAAGTTAAAACAAGTAATATGTCGCTAAGCTAGTGAAAGTCTATGAACCCGTGTAGCATTGTGGCATGCTACACGGATCCATTGACTTTCACTAGCTTAGCGACATATTTCCTCTTTAACTTGTCTTAAAGCAAGATAACGCTTAACATGAAAAATAGACAGTTTACCACCTTTATAAACCCTTGCCAACGATTTTAACTGTATTAAGCCCCAAAATAGTGGCATACCCTTTAATATTATGCAAATGAGGAGCGAATTCGCCTGTGGTGGCCCAATCAAATCAACAACATAACTATTGCATTCCATTGGATTCGCTGCGACGACCTGATGACGGTTGAGCTGTCAATGAATTTCGCCTCTCTTCGCCTGCTATGTGTTCCTACCGTCATGCTCCATTTTAAAATGCATGGTCACATCAAGGTAGACGACTCACTAGTTTTCACTGTGACACCCGCAACATCATACTGATCCAATGAAAAATGCCTTTTGTTTGGCTTTTCCTCTAATAAACATGCCATACTGCATAACTTCATCAAGGCACCTCCCAAGATAAGAAGAGAAGGAACATAGAAATCTATTGGCCAAGAGCTAGACATGGGCAGGCTCATTTGCGAGTATACTCACATAGGATTGGAGCGTCGGCCCCGATTGGTCTTCTTGCCGATGACTGGCGTCCCGAAGTGCTCTGGGTTGGTGAGAGGGAGCCGGTCAAGTGTCTGCCAGAGAGGGAGAGAGAGAGAGATAGAAGGAGAGAGAGAGAGAGAGAGAGAGAGAGAGAGAGAGAGAGAGAGAGAGAGAGAGAGAGAGAGAGAGAGAGAGAGAGAGAGAGAGAGAGAGAGAGAGAGAGAGAGAGAGAGAGGAAGGATTACAAATTAATCCCAGTGGATGACATGGTGAACTACCTACAGCTCGTGGTGCTGCTTACTCTCCAGCTCCAACAACATGGGGAATAATTTAAAAATATATATCTCTGATACGGTGAAAACCTAGAAAATGTCTGGTTATGTCCTAAAACCTCGCCTCCTCTAAGCAGTTAGTAGCAGATGTCAAGATGTGCAATTAAAAATCTTACAATGTTGCCTTGAGATGCTAATCCCAAATTCCAATAACATGGAAAAAGCTTCAACAAATGTCCTCTCCCAAAGCAACTCCACAAGGCAGTTAGACTCAGGACAAAGAACATGCAAGTATATTTCTGCCTCGCGGGGATGAAATGGGATAATGTTTCTAAAAACAATCAGCACCCAAAACAACTCTTCAATCTAACAGCTAGCAGCAGGATGGACAAATTGAAACATCATGCAGTCCAATCCTAATTCCAGCATCAGGAATGTTTCTAAAAACAGATCTCAAATACTTTCCACATCTCTTCAGTTTAGCAGTGAGTAGGCCAAAGATACGTACATACTCGCGACCTTCTAGTCAATGCATCAGTTCGGGCATTGTAGGCATAGCATGATACCGCAGAGCTAAAGGACCAGTGCGATAGCTCAGCACTACCAATACTGTATGAGACTTCGGGAGGGAGGTTTACTAACGTTCCACACCACACTCTGCTAGGTGGCCTCTGCTACATACAGTATAGGCCAAACGTTTGGACACACCATTGGCGAAAATCTACAGTGTGCCGTAAATAGCCACAAAAATAATTCACATTTTATTGAATAAGAAGGTATCAAAACTGTGCAAGAACAGAAGTACAGGTATTGGCAAATGCCTAAAACAAGCTTTAAACCAGATAAACTGGATTTTTGTGAAGCACATAATTCTACATGTGGTCATGCTCAGTTTTGATGCCCTCCAAGAAATTGTACATGTACTGTATACCCACGAAAATAAAAATAATGCATTGAAGAATGTGTGTTCAAACGTTTGGCCTATACTGTATGTCAAGGTACATTTTACTCTGCTTTAAAAAAAAAAAGTAGTGGAGGAAAGATCATGGTGGAAAACATACAACCCATCCGCACGCACAATGCACGCCACACACACACGCACGCACGCACGCACACACACGCTGTATGAAGGACAGGGCAACAAGCAGGCTAGGCAAAACAAAGGACTTGCCTCGCTCTCTGCGAAGAGAGCAAACAAGCATCGAAGTATATTTTTGCCTTGTGGTGATCAATCCACAGTTCCAACATAGGAAAAGGTTTCTATAAAAACGGACATCTCCCGAAAACAACTCTTCAATCACGCAGCGTGAAGACATGGACATTTGAAACCATCTAGGTACATTTTTGCTTCATGCAGCCCAATCCCAACTCCAGCATGGAGAGTGTTTCTAAAAACAGATCTCAAAGGTTTTGTCTCTCCCACACATCTCTTCAGTTTAGCAGCACGAAAGCAGGACAAAAGATACACACAGATGTATGTCTCTAGGTACATTTTGCTCTGCTTTCATAAAAAAGAAAAACAAATGTAGTGGGAGGGAAAAGCATGGTGTAAAACACACACACACACACACACACACACACACACACACACACACACACACACACACACACACACACACACACACACACACACACACACACACACACACACACACACACACACACACACACACACACACACACACACACACACACACACACACACACACTATGAAGGACAGGACAACAAGAGGCAGACCAGCGAGGGGAGGGAAGACAAAGGGCTTACCTCGCTCTCTGCAAAATGACGTTTTCCTTTTAGGCACAGAGAAGATCGCCTCAGGGTCTTCTCATCACCGTCGTCAAACACTGCGGTGAAAACAAAACCCAGCACAGCAGAACAAGGAAGTTAGGATGTCTTTGTCTTTTTCCTCTCCTACTCTTTCACTTGCTTTCCCTTGCTCTCTCTCTTCCCTTGTTCTCTCTCTGTCACTGCCCATTTCTCTCATTCCATCTCTACCTCTCTCTGTTGCTGATTTTTTTTTCTCTCCCTCTACTTCTCTTTCTCAGCTTTCTCTATCCCCCCTTTTTTTTCTCTCCGTTGCCTTTTCTCCCTGGCTGACACACATATACATAAACCAGCTCACAAACACTCGCCTGCATTATTTGAAAACACTTTATCTTCTGCGAAAGGCAGCAGCACAAACTGAAACCAGACTGCGCTTTCATGAATTTTAATCATATTCAGTGTGCGACACAAAGGCAAGGGGGAAAAAAACACCATTAGCTCCATTCCTTGTTTTCATTTAGACCCAAACATTAATTTCTATTGATAATAATGACGACAATCTGTAAAACATATGCTTTTAGAGGAAAGAGGGTGTCTTTAGATAACAAACACAAACCAAAGTCAGTACAGTTTATATTCAGTATTATTCACTTAACACACATCCACCTTGACCAGGACTCCTTGACAGAAGAGACTTAGTCTCAATGGGACTTCCCAGGCTAAACACGGGTTAAATAAAACAAAAGTTATGAGGAAAAAGGCTTACCGACAGTGTACAGGCTTGCATCCGTCAGTTTGTTTATGGTGGCCTCC
This sequence comes from Engraulis encrasicolus, assembly GCF_034702125.1. Lineage (NCBI taxonomy): Eukaryota > Metazoa > Chordata > Actinopteri > Clupeiformes > Engraulidae > Engraulis > Engraulis encrasicolus. The sequence continues at coordinate 4,135,710 of NC_085880.1, forward strand.
TGGTAGACTCCATCTTGGTTTTTCACCTCTACCACAAGACCCACCTGAAACAGGTCAGATGTTGTGCATGTTTTAGGATACGTGTTACACCTTTACCCATCTTTTTAAATCTCAAAATAAGGTCGCATGACCGGCACAAATTTGTAGCAATGACCTCGAACATTGTTCAGGAAAATAATGACCAAAGCTAAGAAGAGAAAAAAAGACAACTGAGAGCTACGATACCACAATGCTATTTTAAGTGAGTCTATTCAAAACCTGCCATTGAAAGCAGAGAAGAGAATAATGGCGGTTAAAATTAGAGCTGAAGAGAGGACATATTCCTCTGCCGTTTCCGACTGCCAAAATCTGAACTCCGCTGATCCCTGAAGCGGCTCTCTACTATTGTGATGGTGGTTGTCATTACTACTTCTCCTCCACTGAAGGCCAGTGTGTAGGGCCCACTGATAAGGACATTCAGCTGTGTGGCCAGGCCTGGAAATGTACTCATTACAGGGGCAAGACCACTTGACTCGCAATGGGGCATATTTGGCAGAGGGCAGAAAGGCCACACAAAGACCAATTTATAATCCAGCCAAAAAAAAAGAACTGTTGTCGCAGTGCTGAAGGCTTTTCATATTTCTGCACTGGTGACAATAAAATGTTCTGGAGGACTACATGGGGGTCAACATTTGCTTCCTATGTCCAGTGCAAGTCAGACCAAGACCCATGACGAGCGAGCGCGACCAAGGCAACGCTACTGAGCTCCAGAGTTGCTATACAATTAACTACTGTGACTAAAGGTGCAGCATTTCAGAATTTCTGAATTATGCGTCAAGCTGTCTGACACCCAGCGGGACAGTCTTGCCCACCATAGCTACTCAAACGACTCTTCGCTTAGGCTATAAATTGGATGTTGATAGGAAGCATCAAAGCCAAAATGAAGTGGTCACAAAACATCCAAATACACACAAATATTAGGAAGTTGCATTGCTACTGATTGAATCAACATGTGAGACACCTTTGAAAACACTTTGACTCAATATACATTTATCATTATTATTACTACTGCATATTAATGCCATTATCATGAATTGTGGAAACTGCAGCATGAAAATGATTCATGTACTACTAACTGTTGCATAATGCTATTCCTTCCTTTCGGCACATTCTCTTTACAACAAAACCACTGACAAACTTTGAGATGCTTGCAAATGTGCTTTGAAAAATACAGGCGAGCAATGAGTCCAGTGACAGCAGAACTTGAGAAGAATGCAGCATGAATGATTTGACTTACAGTAACTGAAAAGAGCAGATCAACACTGCAATGCTCTTCCTGCATTTCTGGGTTATTATTACCATGGCAAACACCAGTTTAAAACTGTCACATCTCATCTCACACACCTTTGGAGTCAACCTGGAAAGTGTGGATGTTTCCAGTTTGTAACTACAGGGGTAGAGTAGCTGTTGGGAGCTCCCTACTGCATAACTGCACACATCTCAAAAACAGACCCAGACACGCTGAAGATATCAGGCAAGCATCCTCCAGACTGCCTAGTAATTTGCAATAGCCACAGAAGTAGTGGTAGTAATCGTAGTAATAGGAGTTGTTGTGGTAGTCGTAGTAATAGTAGTAGTAACAGTAGCAGCAGTAATAGTAGTAGTAACAGTAGTAGCAGCCACAGTAGCGGTATTAATAGTAGTAGCAGTGGTAACTGTAGTAGTAGTAGTAGTAGTAGTAGCAGTAACAGCATGTGACCATGTAGTTTGAAAGCGGTGTCAGAATCAGAGCAAGGGGCCAACAACAGCTATAGAAATCGCTGAAAAAAATTCCGCCCGAGTACATTGCTCCATACACTATATATCGAACATGACACAGTTTCCAAACAAACCGGCAGTGGTTATTTAATGGTTCAATGGTTATTTTAAATCTCTGAGATTCTATTACAGAGCACAGCTGAGTGATATGAGCCGAGTGCATGCCTGTGCCATGTTAATGACAACAACAAGAAGTATTTTAGACGGCTGTCCCAGTCGCCTGCCGTCCTGCCCCCCCCACCCCACAGCTGAGAACTCCAACAGAGTCAGGTCTAAGAACCAAAACAGTGACACATACCTTCAGAGGCCCTCTGATGTGCTCATCGTGCACCTCGACAGTCGATGCGTCCCGCTTGAAGGTCACCTGCGGTGGAGAGAGAGAGAGAGAGAGAGAGAGAAAGAGAGAGAGAGAGACAGAAAGAGAGAGAAAGAGAGAGAGAGAGAGAGAGAGAGAGAGAGAGAGAGAGAGAGAGAGAGAGAGAGAGAGAGAGAGAGAGAGAATCAGTAACCAGAGTAAACAAACACACACACACACTTTCTTTCTTCGACCTCTCAAGCTGCTGTCATGTCTAGCCCTCTCTGCAGGGGGATGGGGGCCGGTGCCAACCACTCAGAGAGAGAGAGAGAGTGTGTGTGTGTGTGTGTGTGTGTGTGTGTGTGTGTGTGTGTGTGTGTGTGTGTGTGTGTGTGTGTGTGTGTGTGTGTGTGTGTGTGTGTGTGTGTGTGTGTGTGTGTGTGTGTGTGTGTGTGTGTGTGTGTGTGTGTGTGTATGTGGGTGTGTGGGTGTGTGGGTGTGTGTGTGTGTGTGTCACAGGGCCCAGAGGGGTGACGAGAGGGAGCATCACACCGTAGCTTTCACTTAATAGCAGAAGGAGGAGGAGGTGGAGGATGAGAAGGAAGAGGAGGGCGCTGGAGGGAGGGAGAGGGAGGAGGAGGGAAGGAGGAGTAGGAGGGAGAGAGGTTCTTCGGGGAAGCCTTGATCTTTTAAGGGTAGTCTGCTATAGCTGCTATTGCTAACACTGGCAGCTAATACTGGCAGCTCCTGCGGAAAGTATGTGACTCCCCCTGTTAAATGAAAACACTCACTTGCATACCTTTCAGAGAGAGAGAGAGTGCGAGAGAGAGAGAGAGAGAGAGAGAGAGAGAGAGAGAGAGAGAGAGAGAGTGCGAGAGAGAGTGAGAGAGAGAAAGACAGATAGAGAAATAGAGAGACAGAGAGAGATAGAGAGACAGAGAGACAGAGAGACAGAGAGAGAGACCAAAATAGTTAAAGGGAGGGTGGTGGGACACAAACAAATTCCTACATTTCCAACTTTTCCAAACAAACTTGGGGGAGAGAGATGGGGGGGGGGGGGCACAGTTTGTTTTGTTATCCCCTACCACATCTCCATGTCTACCGTGTCCATCAACAAACCAGCGGGCATATCAGACTTACATCTGCTGACATTATCTGTGCCATGCACATGTCCGAGCTTCCCACTTCCTCTTGTTTCAAACACATCCAGACAAGCAGACAATGGTGCTGTGGTGTGCCTGATTGTCATCTGGTGTGAAGGTGTGCATCTCCAACAGTCAATGCAGCAGGTTTGTGTGCACTCTGCGATGGGGGACCGGTCATGGAAATGCAAGTTTCCAAAATGAGGAGCAGATGTGGGGGGAAAAAAGGGCAATCATGGGTAAGCGGCTAAGGCGTCAGACTTGTAGCCCAAAGGTTTCCTGTTCGACTCTCGACCCACCAGGTTGGTGGAGGTGGTGGTGGGGGGGGAGTAATTAACCCGTGCTCTCCCCCATCCTCCTCCATGACTGAAGTACCCTGAGCATGGTACAGTCCCGCCGCACTGCTCCCTTGGGGCGCCATTGGAGCCTGCCACCTTGCACGGGTGAGGCATTAAATGCAATTTCGTTTTGTGCAGTGTAAAGTGTGCACTTGTGCACTGTGTCACAATGACAATGGGAGTTGGAGTTTCAGAAAGGAAATCTTAGCGGGACTTTCACCACGTCAGTCCAGTTTTTCCACCTCACCCAGATGAGTGAGCGAAGAATCCTAAACTGCACATCTTATAGGTGAAAAGTGCTGGTCCAGGTGAAAGATTCGATAAAAGCAAAAAACTAAACAAACAGAAAACAACAACAACAAAAACAAAAACCTGAATAAACAGATATATCCAGACTAGAGGGAGGGATTTAGGTCAGCAAAGCGGTGTGTGTTTTCTCCCCTGCAGCGTGAGCCAGTAGCCCCATACGACTTTGTTGCTGTCGACCAACATTGGCGAAGCACGTGAGCGAGAACTTGTTGTCACGATGTGGGTGTTATTAAATACAGTGCATTTAAAGTCGGCCACAAATATCAACGAGACGATGAGCTCGCACCAGTTTGCTCTACTAACACACCACGTGTGAGAAGTGGGGGGACAGGCAGCGAGGAGGAGCTGAAGTGGGGACCTGCGCAAACTTGTGTGGAGGTGTCAGACAAGACTTATATACACACGTGAGTGAGTTGTTGACCAACCAGCTCATGGGCGCGTGACCTCGGAGGCGGTCTGTAGACGAGCGTTGAAGGGGATAAGCAACTGCAGAGGTTGCAAGATCTGACTGCAGTCGCATTCATCCCGCGATAGTTTGACACCATGTGACATGTCACCTCGTCGACGCAACATCACCGAAATTTCGAAGATTGACAGGAAACGGTCATGCAGCATTTTCATCCAGAGTGCATTGCTGTCTAAATGCGCATGCATGCGTTGACGACTACTCGAATGCACTTACTGTCCGCGTACACAAGAAGCCGACCTTGGTGACACACAGACCACCAACAACCGCACAGCCTTGGCCATGTACTTGAACACCAGCCAGCCCCAGCTCAAAAGAGAAAAAAAAACACTACAAGCCAATCCTGACCACTGCCATTAAAGGACCAGTGCTACATACATTTAGCATTATAATACTGGGTGTGCATGGAGAGCAAACATCTACCAGAGTCAAATTCCTTGTACATGCTGATGTACCGGTACTTGGTCTGCAAAAACGTATTCTGAAACTACAATGCTGTGCAATCCAGAAGCACAGACGCACCGCGTATGCAAGCTTGGATTAGGCCCCTGCTATGTGCACAAAGTAAAAATGTACTGGAGTCAAATTTATTGTATGCTGAATGTACTACTTGGCCTACAATAATAACTGATTTTCAAACTCTACTACGCAGTGCAATCCAAGAGCACCGAGTTGCAACGAGTAAGCACGTTTTCCTCTGATTTGGTTTTTATTGCAAATCTAATGCTAATGTCCTGGGACGGTAACACTGATTCTGAATCTCCACTGTAGTGTGCAATCCAAAAGCACAGTTGCATCGTGTAAGCAAGTTTTTTGACTTTTTTCCTGGAACTCTAGCCTAGGCAGCATATGGCACAGCCACAAGAGGAAGAGTGTGTCTGTCTGGTGGGTGAAATGTGCACCGTCCATCTGCAGATGAAAGTGCAGAGAGAGAGAGAGAGAGAGAGAGAGAGAGAGAGAGAGAGACTCTGGGTCCTGGGAGAGGGGAGGTCCGCAGTTGACACACACACCAGTGATAACAGCTGCTCTGGGTTTAAGCAAATACACTGGCCATGTACAGAGAGACGAGGTGGAAAACCACACACACGCGCGCACACACACACACACACAAACACACACGCGCGCACACACACACACACACACACACGCGCGCACACACACACACACACACACACACACGCGCGCATGAACACACACACACACACACAGGCACAGACACACGCACACACACACACAGACACATACACACGGACACACGCACACACGCAGGCACAGACACACGCACACACACACACAGACACAGGGTGCTTAGTGTTTGGGGGAGTATAATTTGTCTAAACATGACACAGAGCAACACTTCCAATGAAAATAGAACAAAACAAAACTATGCAACGCTAATTGAGCTTGTGCTAAGTCGTAAATATTCCATTTAGCATGTGTAATTGTGCATCACTAGCGGGAGCGTGTGCGGCTTGTTTTGCAACAGACGTTCGGGGCATTCTTGTGGTTAGCATGCACAAAGCCGGAACACACAGAGGTACACCAAAGCAGTTACGTGGCTTTGGATTTGCGGCACCGCCTCAGATCCTCACCGACCAAACAAGCTGACTCATCTGTGGGGTTCAAAGGCCATTTACAGTACTGTACTGTATGTCTACCTCTACAGTAGCACAGAAAAAAAACAACATTTACCAGGTCAAGAATTTGGGGAATTTCCAGTGTGCTTTTGGGAGTGCCCTGTACATAAACACCACAGCTGTTTATAAATTAGCACCCTGGCTTCACGCGTGGCTTGACTGACCTAAAGAGTGGGTTAATGGCCGTAACGAGTAAGGGATAAGAGCGGCAGAGGCCAGCAGCATTTCCGCAGAATTAATCAGCGCAGCACTCGCTAGCTGCCTGGCAGAGCCAAATAACTTCCACTGCGCTAACTAGAGGGGTTAAGCAGTTCATGCTAAGCACTGGTTGAAAACTGATACTTTACATGGACTATTCCACATAACCACATGACATTAAGTGATGAATAGAACAAAATGGAACAGAATAGAATAGAACAGAATAGAAATGCATCTTCAATACAACTGAATTGAACAGAATAGAAATGCACAGAGCAGAATACAACTGAATAGAATAGGATCGAACAGATTTTGACGGTGCAATACAAATATTGATGCGCACTGAGATTGAGATCTCATATATCAGTGCTACATATACTGCATGTGACCTATTTACAAACAGATTATTAAAATGTGAAGGCAGTAATGCAAACATACACTATCTTCACAAGAAAAATATTCATGAGATCAGAATTCATATTTACAGATGGGCTTAAGGACTTGTTGGTATGAATAGCCAAATGCTGTCTTATTTAAATCTTGATAACATCATGAATGCCCAGGAGCCCCCTCCCAGCAGTGTATGAAAACCCTGATTAGTGATGTCAGATAACGCATCACATCTGGCCCTGGTTGCCGAGCACATGAATCATCTCCCTCCGCCAGCAGACTACCGTAGACCTGGCAATCTGATCCGACACCTCCAGCATCCTACGCACACACACGCCAGCTCTGGCAGCCACCCAGGGCCGCTCACAGCTTCAACCAGGCCCGGGACAAAACCATTTGAAAGGGCCCCCTCCAGGGCCGGATAAACGAACAGGCTAGATACTGTAGCCTAGGCGCCCCCACAGCCAGGGGCACCTAATTGGTCAAAGGAGGGAAAACTATTTTGCTGAATTACAGATTCACTACGTATTGAAAAATTCACTTTGTTAATATTCCTCTCTGCAGTTAGCAGACTTAATTTATAGCTCGGAATTATGAGATGTCTTATGTAATTTTGTCATGGTATTTTTTTCTGCGGGGGGGGTAGCCTTAATCCGGGCCTGCCCTCCTCTCAATGCATACAATATAACGGGTTCCCAACTCTGCCCCCACACCCCACCCACTGTGCCCTGGACAACTGGCCCATTTGTCGTCGCCCCTCCCCCCCTTTGGCTGAATGAACAAACGGCCCAATGTACTGTACTGTATGAGAATGCCAACACTAGCGGCATCACCATCACCCCCCCTCAGAGCTGCTTTCCACCTGTGCTATTAAGTCACACCGCAGGTGGCAGCTTGTGGACACAAAGGCAGCGTCGGATCAATGGACTTGCCAGAGAAGGAAGGAGAGGAGCTGAGATGAGCCGGGCTTTTTGAAAGAGAGGAAAGGAAGAGAGCAAAGTGGAGGAAAGGAGAGGAAAGGAGAGGATAAGGAAATGAAGAAGGGAGGGAGGGGGAGAAAAAAACCTGACAACGCGGTTTGACGTTCCGGCTGAGAGCTCAGGTGATGTGCTGTGGGACAGAAGCCTCAACGCTTGGCTGAGCGTCACACATCATATCACAGCACAGCACACACCACCACATTGTAGCGTAGTGTAGTGTAGCCTACTGTAGTCTCCTAGCATGCTGCCGGGCACACTTACACATGCTGCAGGGCTTTCCCCCAGCCGAGAAGGACCCGTCATCTTTTTTTCTCTTTCTTTTTTTTGTGTCAAGACATCTTAAACACCAGCTTAAAGGACGGAGGACAATGCTGTACAGTAGGGTCTAGGCTTCACTAGACTGCGGGAGGGTGGTGGTGGTGGTGGCGAAGATGATTCTTCCATCAGCTACATGTTGCAGGACTTTCCCACAGCACCTCTCGTGTTCTTTTCTCTTTCTTTTCAATGTTAAGACCGAGAAGAAGGCTGTGAGGAGACTAGGCTAGGATCATTGTGTAGGTGGTGCTGGTGGTGGTGCTGCTGCTGCTGCTGATGATGATAGTGGTGGTGGTGATGATGATGATGGAGGTGCTGATGGTAATGGAGGAGGTGGAGGTGGAGGAGGTGGAGGGGCTGATGGTGATGCTGATGATAGTGGTGGTGGTGATGGTGGAAGTGCTGACAGTGGTGGTGGTGGTGATGGTGGAGGTAATGGTGGTGGTGGAGGTGGAGGTGCTGATGCTGGAGGTGGAGGATGCTGATGGTGGAGGTGGTGCTGGATGCTGATGAAGGTGGTGTTGCTGATGATGGAGGTGGAGGAGGAGGTGGTGGTGGTGGTGATGGTAATGGTGGAGGTGGAGTAGGTGAAGGGGCTGATGGTGGAAGTGGTGGAGGTGGAGGAGGTATGAGTCTCTTGTAAGGTGGTGAGAGACTGCAGCACGAAGCAATACTAATCTCCCTTGAACACAGGGCCACGAGTCCCTAAGGAGACAGGCAGCAGCCACAAAGAGGAGGAGGAGGGAAAGGAGTAGGAGGAGTGCACATCACTGTAATGGCACTCAAAGGCAGAACCAGACAGAGAGAGAGAGAGAGAGAGAGAGAGAGAGAGAGAGAGAGAGAGAGAGAGAGAGAGAGAGAGAGAGAGAGAGAGAGAGAGAGAGAGAGAGAGAGAGAGAGAGAGAGAGAGAGAGAGAGAGAGAGAGAGAGAGAGAGAGAGAGAGAGAAAGAGAGAGAAGGGGGGTATGCACAACAACCAAGGAGGAAAGAACACGTAGAACACGAAAAGCAAGAGAGAGAGAGAGCGAAGAAAGAGATAGAGAGAGTTCAACACTTTGAAAAACAGGCTTGGACCTCAGATCTGGAGCCGGTATAGTATGGTGTGGTGCTGAGCCTGGTCAAAGACCTCTGTACTAAGTGTAGAGACACTGGAGGGAGGAACCTGAGCCAAGCAGCCCAAGGCCAATGATGTCACTGGAGATATGATGAGAGGAATCTGATTAGGGTTCTTCGGCAGGGGTCCTGGTTTTTAGCTAAATTGACTAATCCTATTTCTAACAGGACCACACCAGCTACACATGCAGGGGAAGAAGGGGCAGAGTGTCTGTGCGTGTATGTGTGGTGTCTGTGTGTGTGTGTGTGGGGGGGGGGTGTTACATTGGAGAGAGATGTAACCAGTGGCTGGAGGGGATATGCTGGGGATTGAGGGAAGCAGAGAGGGGAATATGATGGCTTAGGATGTTCACAATGCCGTGAGAGAAGGAGACAGAGAGAGAGAGTGAGAGACTGTGTGTATGTTTCTGTGTGTGTGTGTGTGTGTGTGTGTGTGTGTGTGTGTGTGTGTGTGTGTGTGTGTGTGTGTGTGTGTGTGTGTGTGTGTGTGTGTGTGTGTGTGTGTGTGTGTGTGTGTGTGTGTGTGTGTGTGTGTGTGTGTGGTGTGTGTGTGTTTGCTGGGGCTCGTCAGACAGTGAAGGGAATACCGGTTTCCACTGTACATTATACATCACAAAGGTCACAGACTATACACCATAAAAAGGAGGTCAAATGGAGTCGAGCAAAACTGACGTTGCCCTCATTAAAAGGAAAAAAAGGAACACACACAAACATACAGATGATGAAAATATGGCGATACGATTTCAGCAAATATGAGCAGTCTCGTGCGGTCTTTGATCTTATTTTTAAACCACACATAGGAGCGCGGCGCCATATGGCTGGCACCAGCCAGCCTGTTTGTTAAGCTTTGCAGTCAAAAAGAGATTAATTCAACAAAGCACTGGAGTGGAATTCATTAGGTGGGAATATTCAAAATCACAACAACCCATGACTAATTGCCATAATCCTCCATTTGTGTTAATATGGAGTGTGTGTGTGTGTGCGTGTGTTTTTTTTGTTGCTGTAGTTACTCTGTTTCGTGTCTACTTTGATCAGTGCTACACATTCCGTGTGTTACACAATGTTCCGTAATCGGTTTGCAAAACGGACGTCTTTTTATTTCTTCCTGAAGCACTTGACACGATTTACCAGTTTAAATTAGCAGCAGCTTTTAATAAACTACGGAGCGAGGCAGAACAACGGCATGCCGCGTGGTGCTGCTGCTGCTATGAGAGAATGCATTGTGCCGAGTGAGGAACCGGGGGGCACGGGGGCACGGTCACGGTCCGCCAGGCTCTATGAATGATCCCGCAATTAGCTTCAAGTCTTTTCAGACCGAGCGATTCATGATCATTTAAAGATAAATAAATAAAAACAATGCATGCAACGCTAGTACAGACATATCTCTCTCCCACGCACATTGTTCTCATGGCGAAAATGCATGAGTGGCCTAAAAACATGGCGCCCGCCCACCCTCCTGACATCCCTGAGCACTCGGCCAGTGATCCTCTTCGGCAGCCACCGACCAGACAGACAGAAAAGGACAGGCCTGCTTGAGGCAAGTGCCTTGCGTTTTGCACGACAAGCGCCAAATTGCCTGAAGCTGTAGTCAGGAAGCAGTGAAGTAGGCCTACGCAAGGGGACAGGAGGGAGAGGGAGAGAAGAGCAGTCTCGCTTCTCTCCACCCTCTCACCATATCTCTTGTCCTCTGCCCACATCCTTCCATCTCCATGGACAATAAGTCTGAGCAATTAAAATAGAAACTGGCAATAGTAACCATTAATCAATAATGATCAAATACATAACTATTAAATTATGACATGGCACATGTTAGTCATTGCCATTTTGGTAACAGCACATTTTAAATCGAAATGCATTACTTAAGACTGTTTAATGTTATTGTCATGTAGTACTATGGTAGTTAAGTCTTTTCAGTGACTAGTACGTTCCACTGGTGGAATAGTACACCTTATGAGGCTACTCATTAGCGTCTATATAATTCTTGCTTTTTATTTTGTTTACTTTGTTTACATGCTGTGCCTTCCACCATGTGTTCAACTGTCTACTGTCTCCTGTCTACTGTCCAGTCCTATTCAAGATAATTGCAAAAAATCGATATTGGTCAATATATATGGACAAAAATATATTGTGCCCATGTGTTTGGAGTTGGCCATATAGCCAAGCCTTACTTTCCACGTCCCTGCCCATCTCTCCCATCCATGATCCATCTCTAAACCTTTACTTCTGCTCCGTGGCTCCCACACCTGCTGTGCCGTGCAGGGCCCAGAGCACAGCAGACAGTCCCTCAGGGGTGGCTAAATGGAGCTGTGCCAACAGCTTCTCTCTCCGCCTGGCCGCAAGGACAAACACTCTATCCTCAGATCACTCCGGGATTAATGCAGGCTGCGGGAAATATCATTTTTTTAATCCCCAAGACCCGTGGTCAGCTAGGCTAGCAGCCCAACGACAGAGGCAGACAAGCACTGGCGAGGGCTTCTCGGGGCTGGAAGTATGTTAATAATACAGCACGTCAATATGTCTTAGTCACTTGAGTGAGAAAAAAAGAAGCCAGTCAGCATGCAGCAAACTGCCTCCTAATAACCCAAACACTAGCCGAGGCCCGGTGCGTAAACAGAGACGTATTGTAACGGAGAGAT
>NC_085880.1:4149825-4152325 GCF_034702125.1 Engraulis encrasicolus
TCCATGATGGCCAAGCCATGGGTACCTTGTGCCTCTAACCACCTCTCCCACTAGCTTTATTTTTTTCATGTAACGTTTTTGACACAAAAAAAATGCTGGCTGAATCGGACTTCTCGTCTTTCTACTTGTCTGTGGTATTGTGGTCCTGCTCCCATGGCAAATGCTTGGATGTGCCAGCTTTAACTTGTTTCAGCTCCTTGTGCCTCCACTCAACTGGATTTCACTCCTGGAGTCACTAGGTATCAGGCATCAGCAGAGCTATAAGAGACTAGGGATGCACGATACCACTTTTTGTGAAAACTGATACAAGTATTATGAGTACATTAATGTCTGTTCTTACCAATACTGAGTACCGATACCAACACTTTTACCCAAACATTTTTTTCCCACCTATGATATTTGTTTTACCTTACTGTCCATTTCGAGATTTAAATGTTGGTAAATGTATGAGGCAGCGCTTTTTTCCCATGTTGCTTTCAAGTCAACAGAATTTGTCAAGATGTTGCGTTGTTTCGTGTAATAGCAATATCAGTGCCTGGTATCAGCAAGTGAGGAGTACAAGTATGAGTACAATTAGCAAGTATTAGGGCCGATACCGATGTGCATCTCTATAAGAGACCATTCTACATACCAGGATGTGGTAGTATTTAGCCAATCAGTGAACCATCGAGTGTATCTGTCCATTTATGGATCCGCAATTAGACAAGTCATGACCAAACAGCAGTGATTGGTTACATTTAAAAAATGTACAAGCCAAAAGTACAAGCGTGAAGCAAAAAAAATCCTAATGCTGCGAGGTCAAATGCCTTCCACAAAGTGAAATGAAGCTGGCTGATCCATCAGGATGGTTTGATGAAGAAGCTTTAGAGGACCGACTCAGATCATCATTCACCCACAGAGCGCTATCGGCAAGCTCTCCTAAACACCAGGCATTCGTGTTCATCACGGAGCATTCAGGCAGCAACAAGCCGATTCATTTGATCACAGTATCCTCAAACGGAGGACTCTAATGGCACCAATCTGTGCGATATAATGAATACAAATAGGCACATGGACCATTTGCAGACCTTTGGGCATTTGCGATGACGATGTTCCATCAGTCATGTTCATAACTGGCAGGTTTTTGAAGAAGCCCTAAAGTCAATATGTGGCACACATCACATCTTCTGCTGGGATCTTTCAAAGCCCTGAAAGAATGCAGCCTCTCTTTTTTGGCACAAATAAAGGACACTCGTAATTTAAACGCTCCGGTTGCTCTTTCTGAAACTGTTCCTCAAAGAGCTTTCTTTTCGCTCAGCTGCCACGTTTCCCTGGTAACAACCAAAAAAGAATCTGAGCAGCAGCAAGCACAGAGGCTTGGTGGTAATAATAATGAAACGTGTAGCACCATGTAGGCAGCTGGTCGGCTCCTTTTTCTAGCAGACAATGACATCCTAATCCAACTTCCTCAGTCGATAAAGGGCTTTGAAATTCTGCCCTGGGAGCCTTTAGCTTGCTAGAATGTGCGCTGGATTTTCTGAGAGGAATGTGGTGGTGGAACAAGTGGTATGAATGGCAATGGCCTGACACAAATATGTATTAACAGACATATCTGCAAAACTGCCCATTTTCTTTATCCGGTATGAATTATATGAGAGGAAATGTATGTAGACTATTTGATACAAATTGTAATAATATTTTAAAATGTTTACTCATAGGTTTTAAATATTTGATATTTGATAGCTTTAATAATTCATATCTCAAGAGACTAAGGAAAGTACATAGTAGCCTACAGTAGAAACAATTCAATCCTTCCTCAGCTATGAAGCTTATTAATCAGCAATTAAAATGTAAAGGGAAGACAATTAAATAGTGCTCATAAAATAATTAACCTTTGACTAAAACTAATCACATTGGAAAGCCCTGATATAGATGCATGTTCCCACTCACAGACTTGCACTTCCAGAAAGTCAATCCCACTCGCACATCTGGCTTACAAGCGCATGCTTTCAGTTCCTTAGGGCTCTGTGCTTCTCAAAGGGCATCTAAACTAAACCACATTCGCACACAAGAAGCCATAACAGACATTAACTCATGTTCGGCTTGCAGGCGCTCTGACTGACAGCAAGAAAAATGCTTGCTCTTCTACGCCGTCAAGTAAATGTCAGATCTGTATTGAGCTCTTCGTTAAATAACATTAAGCAGAGCAAGTGATCACTAAAGTGTAAACCACCACCTCTGTTGTTCAGTTAAATGACTTATCAACTTCCCAATCGATGTAGACAGCACCAATCAAGTTTGATCCCATCAAACTACAATAAGGGACCAAGTCGGTACCACAATGCATTGTCTTAAGCACTTCAACTCAAAACAAATTCGGCCCTGACCTTCTTATAAACAAGTGGCTCATCTGTATGCAGAATTTCCCTGTGTATGCATTCAGCACCGCCAGTATAACGATGAGCACTGCTTCTCATAATCAAATTAAAGCCCTTCATTTGCACACGGCGCCAAGTGCCGC